>NC_142932.1:62923966-62953966 GCF_046866305.1 Octopus bimaculoides | reverse complement strand
AATTTGGAAATTATATTCTTTGCATAACGGCCATAACTCCCATGAAAATTCATATATTTTTGATGTTGATGAAATTTTAACCCGAACATAACAGATGAGCATTATTTAGAAAATGATGTCACACGTTATCGAGGCTACCATTCTTTCTGGATGTGCAAAAGGGGATGACGTCTTTATTCCAAGAATTCCTCTTACTCCATCAGGCGCAGACATTCCTTTTACATTCAGAAGACTACAATTCCCCCTTCGTGTGACTTTTGCCATGTCCATAAACAAATATCAGGGTCAAACACTGTCTGTAGCTGGTCTTCTCTTGGAAGAGCCCTGCTTCTCACATGGACAACTGTATGTTGGCTGCTCAAGAGTGGGCAGCAACAAAAAACCTATTTGTATATGCTCCACAAGGGAAAACAAGGGACATAGTTTACAATGAGGTGTTATAATCACAACAGCAAGAAAGTATGTACATGATCACCTTCTTTTACGAAACTTCATTGACTTTCATATATTTATATTGATACACATATATATATACGTGTGTTTGGGTGCGTGTGTGTATATACATCTCTATATATAAAGATGATGCGTAGTCTAGACGGCGTTTTTAGATTTCATTATTCTCTTTAACCCTGCTAGTATATATATATATATATATATATATATATATATATATATATATATATATATATACAATCTTTTTTGTGCATGGGACAAAAGATGGTACAGCAGCTGACCTGGCTACAATCTCAGAGACAAGACTATCCCCAATACACAAGACCATCACAGCAAATAGACCCAAGATGGGCACCAACACACACATCACATCGGTGCTCTTACTGAACATCAGATGACTGTTATCACTTAGTAACAGGACAAAAATCCCTTTCTTGAGACACCTTGTTGCTTGCAATCAAGCCTTATGCATAGCACTTACGGAAACACACCTAAAACCAGATATAGGAAATGCAGAAATACACATAACACAGTATGTTGTATTACGGACCGACAGAAAAGAAAGGAGTCATGGTGGAGTTGCTATGTACATCCGCGAAGACCTCACACCCCAGGTCCTTTTGTCACACTCAAATTCAGTATGTGACACATTAATTGTACATATAAGACAACTCAATGTAGTTACATGTGCTACATATCGCCCTC
This sequence comes from Octopus bimaculoides, assembly GCF_046866305.1. Lineage (NCBI taxonomy): Eukaryota > Metazoa > Mollusca > Cephalopoda > Octopoda > Octopodidae > Octopus > Octopus bimaculoides. The sequence goes on along the minus strand of NC_142932.1, from coordinate 62,952,808 downwards.
CAGATGCTCCAAATCATGTAGGCAAGTTTGAAGACTGCCTTACAAAAATAGAAGTTCTAGTCACATTAGAACAACACATAAGTGTACTTCTTATGGGAGACTTCAATCTGCCCAATGTCAGATGGCCCGAGGGCCTTTCTCTCCCAGGAATGATGCAATACAAACAAGGACAGGTGAATTCCCTCCTGAACCTTGCCAATACTTTGTACATGGAACAAATAGTACTCCAACCAACCAGGGCAGGTAACATACTGGATCTCTGCTTCACAAATAATATGGATCTCATCCATAATGTGAAAGTGACACCGACGCTACTCTCGGATCACAACATGGTAGAGCTGACCATATATGGACCAAAGGAAACCATGGACATGCAGCCTACAAAAAACTCTCAGAATCTTTCCAATTTGAACTTTCATAAGGCAAACTGGAAACAAATTGAGAAAGAGATCCTCAAACAAAACTGGCCTAAATGTCTCTCCTCAGCAGACATCGACATGAAGCTTAAACAATTCATGTTTGTAATGCAAGCCATATGCTACAAATGTGTCCCGGAGAGAAAGGCCACTGTACACAAGAACAAAATCCCCAGGGAGAGGAAAATTCTTATGAGACGGCGTACAAAAGTTTCAAATCACCTAAACAAACAAATTGAAAGCAGTGAAAAGTCCCGCCTGAAAATACAACTGCTGGAGATTGAAAAAAATCTGCAACTCTCCCACGTAAAAGAAAGAGCAGACAAAGAAGCCTGGGCTATAGACAATATAAAATCTAACCCCAGAGCTTTCTACAAGTTTGCCAAAGAAACAGCTTCAGTGCACTGCAGGATAGAGCCACTCCTTGAAAAAGATGGTGCACTAACAGGAAACCCAAGGAGGATAAGTGAAATACTAAATGAGCAATTCAAAGTGTTTTCACTCCACCCCTAGGGCACTTTCAAGTCAGCAATCCAACTGACTTTTTTACCACTGCAGATATAAAAACAGAGGCAATGATGATTGATTACATCGATATAAAGGAAGACGATGTAATAAGGGCTATAGATGAATTGAACCCAAACTCAGCTACTGGCCCTGATGGATTCCCAGCAATCCTTCTAAAGATATGTAAACGATTCCTAGCAAGACCACTGCAGTCCCTCTTTCAGAGCTTCTTTGCATCTGGCAAACTCCCAAGAAAACTGAAGGAGGGAAAAATATGCCCTATTCATAAAGGAGGTAGCAGAGCAGACATATATCTCTGACCTCGCACATCAGCAAGGTCATGGAACGAATAGTCAGAAGAAAACTAATCGCTTTCCTTGAAGAAAATGACTTGCTGCCTGACACCCAACATGGCCAGGAAGAAGCTGCCTGACTCAGCTCTTACAACACTATGACTGGGTGCTGAAACAGCTACTTAACCACTCAAATGTGGAAGTGATATATCTCGACTTTGCAAAGGCCTTTGATAAAGTCGATCATGGAATGATATGTCACAAACTGCGTGATCTCGGCATAGTTGGAAAATTGGGAGAATGGCTTCATGACTTTCTGAAGGATAGAAGTCAGATGGTAGTAGCCAATGGGGCCACCTCCAATGACACGGAAATAGTGAGCGGTGTTCCGCAAGGCACTGTTTTGGGACCACTACTGTTCATAATGGCCCTCTCAGACATGCCCTCAGCCACACAGAGAGCCACGGTCACAAGTTATGCAGATGATACAAAAGTCTCACAGGTAATACAGAACCCTGAAGACACTATGCACCTGCAATGTGAGCTGGATGAAATATACAAGTGGGCTGAAAAGAATAACATACAGTTTAATGCTGAAAAGTTTCAAGCCTTGTGCTATCAGCATGCAAAACTAAATGCAGTACCCATTAAATACACTGGACCTGGAGGGACTGCAATCCCAGAAGCAGAGACAGACTGAGACCTGGGCATTTACATGAGTACTAATGCATCCTTTCATGTTCATGTTGCTAAATTGTCAATGAAATGCAGGTGACTGACCGGATGGATTCTTAGGACTTTTAGAACAAGAGATCAGGAAACCATGATGGTGCTCTGGAAGACACTTGTTCTAAGCCACTTTGAATATTGCTCTCAGCTATGGTCACCAACCAGTGTCAAATTAATCTCAGAACTTGAGGCAATCCAACGAAGCTACACGAAAAAGATAGCCTCTATGCAGCATATAAGCTATTGGGAAAGACTGTAGACGAGAAAGATATGTTGAAACTAGAAAAAATGAAAATGAAAAAATGAAATGATATATACATATATATATATATACATATTATTTAAAAAATGGCAAAAAATCATATATTAATTAATATCGATTAATTACCAGGAAGCTAGCACATTTAAAGAATCAAAGAGATTCAGAAACAGTATCTGCAATCTCAGGGGATTAAAGTACATTTTTATATATGACGTTGACCACTAACGTGGACATTCAATGTGCTAGAAATAGATCACATCTTGTGTCTAAAAAGACCTAAATTGTTCTCAACATGAAATATAGCGTGATACCAAAACGTAAGCAGGCAAGACATTTAAAAAAAAACCGAAAAGGAACATTATTAAACAGGGACCGGTTTTGAATTTTAACAATCTTACCGACTGTCTATTTCTCATCAGCCTGATTTGTAATGGAACCATAATCATCAGAACCCCATACAAAGTTGCCCACCGCCATAGGTGCACGTGTATATGGTTCTGCTAATTACAGCTTAATGGTAAAATTCAAAAGTCTTCGTTTTGGCGCGCTAATTCCAGGAATATGTCTGCAGAGAATATTTACTGCGTCACATATATCCTCATGACATAGATAAAGAGGCAAAGCTGAAACAGGGTGAATGATTTATCTCCTCATACCGACAACACTCAAGAGACCAATACCCAAGGATCACCCAATTACGATTTTTTTCTTCTCAGATGTGCATGCACAAACAGTAAAATAGGATTTTCGGTATTTTCTCCTTGTAAAAAGATTTATGCTATTTAAAAAGAATTAACTTCAAAATATACGATTTTTTCCAACTCCAATTATGCTTCCCACACTGTTTCTGTTTAAAATTTTTCTAATGGAGAGACTGAGGTCATTGTTGAGTTTTATCCAGCGTTTTAAAGAAGAGGTATGGGCATAACTACAGATTTCTGCCACCCCACGACTTGGGATGATCATAACTTTCAGAGAAATGGATATTTTTTAATGAAATTTTCTACGAATATTTGTTATATCATGTAGATACCGAATATACAAAATTTGGGGAGAGAAGTGTTTTATGTGGGGAATTTCAGAAAATTCACCGGAGTCCACTTCAATTCATCTTAACTTTCAAGAAAATGGATATTTTTAATGAAATTCTCTACAAATATACCTCGAACTAAGTAGATCCCGAGCACATAGGAATTTTTGGGGAAAACAATTGGGGATTATTTTTGAGAACTATTCCCCACTCAGGGGTGTTTCGGAACAAGTCGTCCATATTTGTTTTCATTATCTGTTTTGTGCGTTTGTGCATCCGTAGATTTCTACACACACACACATTATTAAAAAAGTTCAAACGGGGAATTATTTCATTGAATATCATGTTTATTATAAAGATTATGTAACAAATTATACATTTCACTTCTATATTTAAATGTGCGTGTATAAATTCCTTATTTTTGCCTCTAGTGTCTTCTGCTTTTCTATTAGAAACGTTTATCTGGGAATTTACTTAAAGTGAAAAAAAAAAAATCATGCAACAGATAAGTCGTCCTAATAACATATTTTGGTGGGGGTAAAGGACATGAACTGCATGAACTACAGAAACCCACCTTTTTGACTGCGAAGATTCCGAATATGCAAAAAAAAAAATCGGCATTTCAAAATTCTAATTGCAATTTTACAAAATTTTTCAGGTGCAGGAGTAGCTGGCTGTGTGGTAAGTAGCTTGCTTACCAACCACATGGTTCCAGGTTCAGTCCCACTGCATGGCACCTTGGGCAAGTGTCTTCTACTATAGCCTCAGGCCGACCAAAGCCTTGTGAGTGGATTTGGTAGACGGAAACTGAAAGAAGCCCGTCGTATATATATATATGTGTGTGTGTGTGTGTGTGTTTGTGTGTCTGTGTTTGTCCCCCCAACATCACTTGACAACCGATAGAATAAGAACTAGGCTTACAAAGAATAAGTCCTGGGGTCAATTTGCTCGACTAAAGGCGATGCTCCAGCATGGCCACAGTCAATGACTGAAACAAGTAAAAGAGTAATTATAATCTCCGTAGTTTTCTACGTATTTTGCCAAAAAAATTTCAGGGTGATCCTTCGGTACTAGTTTCAAAAATGCCATTAGACCACATGTGTTTATTTACATCACATCGGCTTTTCCATAAAAATGTTGGAGGGAAAGAGCGCGATTTTTTTTGAAGTTGGCATGCTACTTTATTTCATAAATATTTGCCATAAAGGCATTACAAAGAGGGGACAAACAAGGACAGACAAACATAAAAGGGGTGAAGTAGCTGTATCGATTAAATATTTACAATTTTAAATATACAATAATAATTTCATTATATTTACAATGTTCGATTAAAGCATTGCTCATTACAGATGCAATTTGTAATGGCTTTCCTGAAGGATAGGCATCCGACCACCAGGGTAGACCCCTTGCCTTTTCTTTCCCTTGTTTTTTGGCTTCCACTTACCTGGTGCCAAACACTCCCAGCTTCCTCGCCCGTGACAGATACCTCTTCTCTAGCCTGATCTTACTACTGAGGTGGTAACAAAAAAAGTTAACGAACCCCTGGCCAGATACAAAGGTATCCGTCACTATGCCTCTTACACACGTCTTCCATACTGTTTCTTTCAGTATGGCTACTACGCAGGAAAAGCAAGCCTTCCTTTCCATGTTGAGGGAAGGAGGCGGCACAATCTCAATAATAGATTCTGCTGATAGCTGTTGATGACAACAGTTGTTCTGCGAAAACTATCAGTCTCGTTAATTCCGGACATTCCATGTTTGCGTGCAAAAGACGGTTTCCCTGATCTGCCCGCAGATCGGACATGTCGGCGATACGGCACTTCCATGCCTTGACAGTTTATCATGAACAGGTAACGCCGCACGGAAGCACTGCCAAGCCAGGGATTTCTGGTAATTGTCCAGATACCTCGGCCCGAAAGTTCTCCTGAACAGGTAGGTCAACTGGTTTTCATCGTAGCCCAGGGTCTCCCCCAAGGCGTCTTCAGACCTAAATCCCACTAACCCGCTATAAAAATCCACGGTGGAACTCCTGTTGCCGGCATTGCCCGCCCGAGAGAGTAGCTGAAGTGCCTGGTGGCACTCCAATTGCCAGTTCCCCAGCCTAAGTCTCTGCTTGATCCAGTTACCCACGTCCGTTAAGGACGTTAATTGCAGAAGGTAGAACCGGACGTGCGGTGACCACACCTGCTCTCCATCCAGGTAAAGCCAAAGGTGCCTCAACCGTAACGCGAATTTTCGCATCCTCAGCCAAGGCATCCCTAGCCCACCCTTTAGCGGTTTCTGGCAGCAGACAGAGCGCTTCACGAGTGGCTTTCCTCCCTTCCACAAAAAGCGGAAAAGCATTCTTTCCAACTTGTTCAACCACAAATCGGGGCAAGGCACCACGGTCAGACAGTAGGTGATAACCGATGCTATAAACATCTGCACCACCTCCACCTTTCCTAGCAAGGATAACGCCCGCCCAGACCAGGTCTGGGTTAGAGCAGTCACCGTGCTGGTCACCTCGCTCCAATTTTTCTCTATCTGGAGGACTGGCCCGAACCAGACTCCAAGCAGCTTAACAGGACCTTCCGTCCAACGCCCCACAACATTATGAGACGGCATCGGCTTGCCCCTCCAGGTGCCGAGTTGCAAACTGATCGACTTGTCCAGCCACTCCTCCGCCTAGCAGCAAACAACAAGCAAAAACAAAAAGTATCGGGAGTAGTATCGAAAGATCACCAATTTCTGAAATAAGTGAAAAAAATAGGGGTGAGGGGGAAATAAAAATTTTGAAATGCTGATTTAAAAATCTTTTTTCTTTTTTTTGCAGATTTGGAATCTCCGCAGTCGAAAAAGTGGGTTTCTATTGACAAAAAAAACCCCCGAAATGGGGTGCGGTCCATGTCTTTTACCTCCGCCACATATTTCTGTGTACCAGACATTTAGCTCTTATTTTTAGGATAATGAGTTTTCTGGTGAGGGTTTCATATGCCTTCATTGCCTGTTTGTGGCTTCAGTAGAGGGCACTATCATGCTATTAGCTGTCAGAAGTGAAAGTGCTCACTGCTAGTGAAGTATCTGTCTGTCTGCCTGCATGCCTGTTGCTGGCCTGTTGATTCTTTGGCTACTGACAGCTAATACCATGACTGGCCGGAGCGAGCTATATGTCTGTCTCTCTATCTATCTATCTATCTATTACTCGAAAGTTCGCGCGTCCGAGCTAGCTAGTCGTGAGTAGAAAACACACATTTAATATAAAAACATATTTCCTGAAATTGCAAATTATTTAAAATATAAAAATATAATTTTCAACAGAGAGAATTTATCAAAATAGAAAACAAATGAAGTTTGAAGTTTAAAAATAATAGGATCGACCACTCACGACTAGCTAGCTCGGACGCGCGAACTTTCGAGTAATAGATAGAGAGAGAGACAGGCAGACAGACATATAGCTCGCTCCGGCCAGTCATGGTATTAGCTGTCAGTAGCCAAAGAATCAACAGGCAGACAGACTGTTGTTCAGTGGCATCAGTACATGAGGGACATTACAAGTAATTATCTTTTGCGTAACCCCTACCAAATTGGTGGACTTGGGCACATCGTAGAAATAGATGAATCTATGATGTGCAAGCGCAAATACAACGGAGGATAGGATAGAGAGGATAAAAATGTGCACCAAAATAGGTTTTTAGTCTCTTTGTACCTGACCGTTCTGAAACTCTTCCAGGGACGACTATATATTCTGATTGTTGGAGTGCGTACAATGTGATTACTGAAATTGATGTGACACCAAAATACACCCTGGAAGAACGTAAAACGTTTTAAGAGCAAGATGGGGAAGATTCAACGAAAAAAATTATTTACTTTGTTTAAAACAAAAATATTTACTTGGTTTAAAAAAAAACCCTCATCCATGTTTTGCGTATACACGCACCGGGATCACTCTCCTTGAATAGTACCCGTCATTTCTAATCCACGTGCGTTTGTTTATGTTTCTGAACAAGATCATCGCATTCCGTAAAAATTTTTTTTTTTTTTTTTTTACTTATGTGGGGAATCAGGGGACTTAACTTTTGAAGTCGGCGTAAAGCGAAAGAGAGAGAGAGGAACTTGATGTGTGTGCGTGGTGTGTATGTGAAGTTTTGTTAGTGTGTGTGAAGAGACGAGAGCAATGGATGTGTGTTGATGGGGTTTGCCAGACAGAAAGTGTGTGTATGTGAAGGTGTTTTGCTGGTGTGTGTGACTGAGGAAATAACTGAATTTTTTTTTTTATTATTTACTTTTGTAGTGAGTGATTGAAAGAGAAAAAGAGGCGATCTTACGTTCCTCTCTCTCTCTTTCGCTTTACGCCGACTTCAAAAGATAAGTCCCCTGATTCCCCACATAAGTAAAAACGCATGTGGATTAGAAATGACGTAAAATGTACTCAAACCGAAAACAGCTGTACTATTCAAGAAGATCCTACAACTACCTAGCGTGAGTGCGCGTATGCAAATTAATAGATGCGCGCATGTATGGGGTTTTTTTCTAAACAAAGTAAATAATGTTTTGCTACTATTCAAGGAGTGGTCCCGGTGCGTGCACTAGCACACTCGCGCAAGCTAGTCGTGACTATACAGTGTGGGTACCCACACACGTGGCCTCGCTTGGTTCAGAGAGGAGGAGCTTAATTTAAATTACGAAAATTTTGCTGTTTGGCACAAACAGCAGAGTAGAAAAGAATAAAATATCTGGACATTTTTTTTTAATGCTTAACAATCAATATTCTTTTCTCTATTGGCTACCAAGTCAATATTTTCGCCATATTGTCTAATTTGAAAATTTTCAGTTTCCAAAGAATGATTTTCTAAACTGGAGAAAAATGAGTTACGACGGGATTTAAGCAAAAAATTCGAAAACTTCCAAGTGTTTTTTTTTATCGGAAAAATTATAAAAGAATAGTTTCTTTCTTTGTCGTATTAAGTCCAGTGTGAAAAACACAAATTCACGAAAATTTTCTGAAAATTCCAAAAAATAAAAAAGTTATGTCGTATCGGCGTGCTTTCTGCGGAGGTCGTGTAGGAGACAGACTTGTGCAGGGTGATGAATTCCTTCCCCAAAGACGCATTCCGCTTCTTACTGAAGGTGCCCGATGAAGAACCAGCGAGGTGCTTAAGTGAAGCACGAAGTCTGGTCGGGCGGTAAAATGTAAGAGGACGAGTGCCTCATATTGAAAGGACTTGTGGCCCATAAAAAGAAAAGTGTAAGAGGCAAGTGCCTCATTTCAAAGACATGATAAATTGAAATTGTAAAGTAAGAGGTTTATAGCCTCATATTGTAAATTTACGTATAAATTTATAAAAGAGCAATGATCTAGAGAAGCAGAGTTCGGTGGGCGGCTCCTGTCTTCTTCCATTAATACCATTTTAATCATCATTCATCTCATCTCATTAATGTGTTTGTCCAACCCGTAGCTACTTCTCTGTGTACTGCCTTGATGGCAAATTGAATGAAATAAAGCAGATTTCCGCCGAAACATTTTTCTCTAAGGTACTACAAACTGAGATCAACCCCGAAAGCACGTGTTGCAAAATGACACACGAGGATTTAAAGTACCCATATAACACCTCATAACATTTTTTTTTATTTTGGGGAATTTGTGAATTTGTGTTCAACATACAAGAATTCATACAGAAAATAAAAAAGTTGTGACGGGTGCATAAAGGACAAAACTTAAATAGTTCGGTGTTAATATATTGATTTTGAATTTTGGCACAAAGGCCAGCAAGTTCGGAGAAATGGTAAGTCGACCCCGGTACTTATTTTATCGACTCCAAAAGAATGAAAGGCAAAGTTGATCTCGGCGGAATTTGCTTTCGGAGCGTGGAAGCCAAACGCAATGCCCGCCATGCTTAACGATTCTGCCATATTATTAACAAAGTGTAATCAGCTTACCATAAGTTGCGGGAAAGACACTAGTATTCGGAAATCAAAATAAATTGGTGCTTCAATACCACTTTTCAGAGTAAAATTCCCGAACTTGACACATCCTATATCGAATAACTTCACAATAAGATCCATTGCACTGGACGAAGAAAATGACTACAAATAAGTTATTTCCCCCTGTTCAGGTTTGGAAGTTCTTTTTTCATTTTACTTGTTTCAGTTATTTGACTGCGATCAGGCCTAAAACCCTAGGCATAACTTCAGATTACCGCTTAGGTGCTTCAATAATAATATCTTCTTACGATACCACTTTTGGAAGTTCTTTTTTCATTTTACTTGTTTCAGTTATTTGACTGCGATCAGGCCTAAAACCCTAGGCATAACTTCAGATTACCGCTTAGGTGCTTCAATAATAATATCTTCTTACGATACCACTTTTGGAAGTTCTTTTTTCATTTTACTTGTTTCAGTCATTTGACTGCGGCCAGGCCTAAAATCCTGGGCATAACTACAGATTTGTGTCCCCCACCCCGATTTTACTTTTAACAAAATTTTCAACAAATTCCGCTGAGGTGCTGTAGATTCAGAGCATCTAATGATTTGGGTTAATATAAAGATCTTCACCCTGGAACAAAAAAAATAATAAACCAGCCTGCTGGGTTTTAACAAGTATGTAGAAAACGAATATGAAAAAAAAAAAATGTGCGCTGACGACCCTGGGGTGGGAGGGGACTTTCGGAAAATTCACAAGATCCAATTTTTCCGTCATAACTTCCGGTAAAATATATATATATATATATATTGATTTTTTTACGGAATCCCACGTTTTTGGTTATGGAGGATCCGATTCCGAAAAAATCCGAATAGGAAAAAAAAAAAAAAATTTTTAATCGCATTTGCAAAATTTCAATTACATCCCCACCCCTTCATTTTTCACTTTTTCCAGGATTTTTTTTTTTCTTTTTTTTTGCGAAATACGTAGAAAAATACGAACATTGCGATCCTGAAAAAAAAATTTGTAAAATTTCAATATATATACATATATATATATATATATATTAAATATATACTTTTATAAAACAAATTTTACAAAATATATAGTATCTGTTAACAGTCTTAGCCAAAAGCTCACAGTTGAGTTTTTGTATATATATATGTATACATGTCTCTTAAAGGATAGAGCTCAAAATCAATGCATTGAAGATACTTTATTGCAGCAACAATTATAATAACAGAAACAACCACAATAAGCCAAACCTATGCACATTTCAATAGGGTATCCCGGAAAAATAAACCACATCATAAGATGTCTCGTAAAATATTGTAACAAATTACAACATATTACAAATTTCTCGATACTCCATCTCATCAGGGTCGCATTATTGCCATCACCAATACTATTATTAGCAAAACACACACATCATCCAAGAGGGTGAAAGAATAATCGACGGCACGCAACCTACCATCGTTATTTTCTTACAGAATGTAAACAAACCAGTCAACCGAAATCGAGCGACGTACACCGCCCGGTTTACAGCGTAAAAATCCCTTGCCCAAAAATTTCATCCCCTATGTACATCAAGATTTCCTATCGGATCTTCCTATAACGATAGTGTATTAATTAATTCATTAATTATACCCGCCCACGCACACGCACCGCACACCACCACCCACATACCCACACCTACACCCACACACACATATACCTATACTTAGATACACACACCAATATATAGTTATATGTATTTTTTATGTATAACCATACACACAAACACATATATACACTCACATATGCATGCATATACATATACACACATACAGATACACATGCACCCACATAAACGCGCACAGATACACACACATTTACATATATACGCATACATACTCACATACACACATGCGTACATATGTACATACATACATATAGCTATACCTCCATATATACATCGATACATATGCACATACACACACACAAGCTTATATATGTTTACATGTTTACATGTACACACATACACATACGTCTCCATACACACATATATACATATATACACACATACACTCTCACGTGTCTCCACATGTATACCTACACCCATATACATATACACTCATATATTTGCGCCACAGACCTAATTCCAGTAAGATATATAGAGATGAATATACCTCTTCCTTAATTTCGAACTTGTGCCTATACACATTCCGGTAATTCCTATTTATAAAATGCATACGTATGTCTATACATATGTAGACATCTGTAAGCTTTAAACGTTATTTTATTAACTAGGTGACCCTTGGAAAAAAGTATGGAAAATAATTCCAAGTTACATAACGAACAAGTACTTTTACCCTTGTCGTACGGCATCGATTTGCCTACTAACAACCATTCAAGGGAGTAATCCTTTTTCTCATCTTTCAATTTCCAAACTAAATTACTAAGCGCCGTACTATATTGCTTACTCCTATCCCTAAAGGATGAGTAATGATTAGAAATTCGTTTCGAGACCTCAAGTGACGAAGCTTCGATATAACTCCAAATCTTCTTATCCGTTATAACATTACACCTATAGACAATGTTTTTAGTTTTAGCATTTGCACTAAGGAATCTTATTCTATTAGGGTTATCTTCAGATATTTCTATTAGTTTATTACCAAAGTTAGTGGTATTATCCATATCCTTTTGGTCTTGACTAACATCTCGACCATTGCCTGTATTATTATTATTATTATTACCCTCTGTGTTTATGTCAACAGAACTATGACTAGAGTTTGAGGATAAAAGTTTAAAGTTATGAGCGGCGATAATTTGGGTCAAATTCTTGGTGTTTGAAAATCCGAACCTCACCTTATGCTCGTTAATAACCTTATAGTAGAGCGAGTTAATTGGAAAATGTTTCCTAACTACATTCCTGAATAAACTAACTAAATTTGATTTTACTTGCCTCCCATAAGGGACGATGAACCATAGACTATCCTGTTTCCTAGAATAACAACCTACATTATTATCCCTAAAAACTTAAGCCTACTACTTTCAGCCCCTGGTACACTATCGTTGGATCTTGGCCTATGCTTTAACTTACTGAATGGGTTAACACTATTCTTATTATTATTCTTCTTATTATTATTGTTAGTTTTATAACTACCCTTATTGCTATTATTCACATTATCAATTTTATTAATATTATTATTATTAACATCTTCAATAGAGGAAGCAGAATCTGGTTTAATATAGTATACCTTATCATTATATCCTGCTTCCAGCAAAGCGGAGTTATAAAACTTTGCCTCATCTTCAAAAACCAGATTATTTGCAGACAGGTTGGACAATCTTAAAGATATACTATGGACCAAGTTATCTGTTATTGCTTTTGGATGATTACTAGATCTATTGATATACCTCAGGTTAGTTAAAGGTTTATGATATGGCCTATATGATTTATTATGCAGATCAAGCGTAACGTCTAAGAAATTAGCTACAGATATATTGTCCTCAAAAATAATATCCATTCCCATTCTGTGAAAAAATCTAACTAATCTATTTTTTATCCTTTGTACTTGCTGTTTTGAACTATTTCTGAGAAACAGCAGACAATCATCTCTATACAGACCCCCTCTGATATCTGGGAATTGATCAGCTAACTCATCAAGTATAAAGGAACAAACCACATCGGCAACCTGGGCCGAATCTGAGCTACCCATAGGTACATCAAACGCATCAGGTGTACCCTTTCTAATCCAAACTTTGTTATTAAACCTCATAAAAGATTTCCTGGCAGCTAGAACTACATTAATCTCTTCTCTAGAAAGCCCAGCTTTATTGTGCATAAACCACAATGCTTTATTAAGAACAGAAGGATTAATTGAGGGATAGAAATTAGCTATATCAAATTGTATAAATTTGACATTATCTTTATCACTAATAGAATTGAACCAATCTATTACTTGCTTAGAATTGGACCACAGTTGTAGCTTAAGTTTTCCAATTATTACAGGGATATACTTATCTAATATACTTTTGCTTAGTGTCCCTATATCCGACTTAGCCGGGCAAATAAGCCTTAATTTAGGATCAGTCCAAAAATTATTCTTGTGATCTTTCAATATGAACCTCGGAAATTAAGGAAGAGGTATATTCATCTCTATATATCTTACTGGAATTAGGTCTGTGGCGCAAATATATGAGTGTATATGTATATGGGTGTAGGTGTACATGTGGAGACACGTGAGAGTGTATGTGTGTATATATGTGTGTATGGAGACGTATGTGTATGTGTGTACATGTAAACATATATCAGCTTGTGTGTGTGTATGTGCATATGTATCGATGTATATATGGAGGTATAGCTATATGTATGTATGTACATATGTACGCATGTGTGTATGTGAGTATGTATGCGTATATATGTAAATGTGTGTGTGTATCTGTGCGCGTTTATGTGGGTGCATGTGTATCTGTATGTGTGTATATGTATATGCATGCATATGTGAGTGTATATATGTGTTTGTGTGTATATGTGTGTGTGGGTGTAGGTGTGGGTATGTGGGTGGTAGTGTGCGTGGGCGGGTATAATTAATGAATTAATTAATACACTATCGTTATAGGAAGATCCGATAGGAAATCTTGATGTGCATAGGGGATGAAATTTTTGGGCAAGGGATTTTTACGCTGTAAACCGGGCGGTGTACGTCGCTCGATTTCGGTTGACTGGTTTGTTTACATTCTGTAAGAAAATAACGATGGTAGGTTGCGTGCCGTCGATTATTCTTTCACCCTCTCGGATGATGTGTGTGTTTTGCTAATAATAGTATTGGTGATGGCAATAATGCGACCCTGATGAGATGGAGTATCGAGAAATTTGTAATATGTTGTAATTTGTTACAATATTTTACGAGACATCTTATGATGTGGTTTATTTTTCCTGGATACCCTATTGAAATGTGCATAGGTTTGGCTTATTGTGGTTGTTTCTGTTATTATAATTGTTGCTGCAATAAAGTATCTTCAATGCATTGATTTTGAGCTCTATCCTTTAAGAGACATGTATACATACATATATATATATATATATATATATTAAATTCAAATTACGACAAACGTAAATAAACAATCGAAGTTTGCTTTTAGAAGCGTTGAGATGATGTCTTTAGAAAGTTCAGAATAATGCTCATAATATAGCCTGAACAGGATAAACTACCCCTATTTTGCAGAGAAAAGTGTAGGTGGCTAGCTGTGGACTCGAACTCACATCATATATACAGATATAGGGCAGGGAATTGCCAATTAGTTTTTTGCTTTTCTCTTCTGTTTTTGTTCTGTGTGTGCCATAAATATCGCCATCCGTTAGAGAAAAAATTTGTAGTTTGGAATCAGTAGTTCTTTCACTGCTATTTCTAAATTTTCAGTATGTTGGTGAAGCAACTCATGCTGATCCCTATATATTTATGATTATATATATATATATATATATATATCATAAGATTTTTAAACTTTTAAATTTTCATATTCAAAAGAGACAGAGACTTCAAATTCGATATATCGATTTATTCACCACTCTATGTTAACATTTCTATGCCAAACTTATCCAGTGACTGGTCCATTGGATTTAGACGTTTGGCACTTCTTCAGGAGTGGTTACCTTTCGAACAAAACACGAAAAAACACATACATAACTATTATTAGGTCTTTAGGACATCGTTAGCTTTCGTGTTTGTTATTATAGGGGAGATAACTCCTTAATTTTCTATTTTTATTGCTCTCCTGTGGATTTCCACTAGATTAATTATTTTGTTTATTTCTCTTTACTATACTATATTACCCGTATACATATGCATACATACACATGCACACACATATACATATACACACATATATATATATATATATATATATACATACATATACACACATACATATACCCATACATATATACACACATACATACAAATACAACACACATACATATATACATACACATGCACACACACATATACACATACACATATATATATATACATACATACATATACATACACAGATATATATACACATATATATATATATATATATATATACATATATACATACATACATACATATATATACACACACACACACACACACTATCTTTTATGCACTCATCCATATATGCATAATTGCACACACATGAGACATCATGCTGTACTTCATCACATCTTGAGATCATTTATACCAACGAAATGTACCTCTTATGATATGCGTACATTTCAGAGCATTATTCTTTACTTTATTAATCAATTTATCCTTAGAGAAGAGTATGTGGTACAGTTCCACCGTACAGAGCGAACAATACTTTCTTCCTCTCTCATATGGCATTGATCTAGCTATTATAGACCATTCTAATGAATACTGTTTATTACTTTCCTTAAGACCCCAGATGTATTTGCTAAGACTAGTGCTAGCCATTTTCTTCCTATCTCTAAAGCATGAGAAATGGTTAGAAATTCTACGGCATACCTGTCCTGAAGTGCACCCCAAGTATGCCATGGTATCTGTTTGAGTCTTTACTTTGCATTGATATATTATATTTTTGACTTTCGCATTAGGTCCTTCAAATTTTATTCTCCTAGGGTTTACCTCTTTTACTGTGATTATGCTCTTACTCCTATTATTAATCAATGAACCTCCATTATTATTATTATTATTATTATTACTACTACTATCATTATCACCATTATTATCATTATTATTATTATTATTATTATTACCATCATTGTTATCATTCTCACTATTATTATTATTATTATTATTATTATTATTATTATTATTACTGCCATTTATATTATTATTCAAATTCTCATTCATACCTGTTTCCCTAGACTCAAGTATTTTAATGTTATGTGCTGCTATTATCTGTGCTATGTTCCTAGTATTTGAAAATCCAAATCTGATTATATGTGTGTTGATAATCTTACCATAGTGTGAGCTCCTTGGGAAGTGTCTACCTATCACTTCTCTAAACTTAGCTATCAGATTACTCCTGATATTTCTCCCAAATGGGATTATGAGCCAGATTTTATTATCCTTATTACTATCCTCATGGTTATTAATATCGTTTTTAAAGAATTTTAAGTTACCTATGTTGTTTTTATGAGGGTACTTTGATTTATTTAGTTTATTTACTTTGTGTTTATTCCTATTATTATTATTATTATTATTATTATTGTTGTTGTTGTTGTCAGTTGTTTCAATTCCTTTGCTACCATTTTCAATATAGGAGACCCTTTCTTTATATCCTGCCTTATTTAGTGCTGCATTATAGAAATTAGCTTCATTATTAAATACCCTATTGTTAGCAGATAGTTTGGAGAGTCTTAAAGATATATTTTTTACTAGATTTTCTATTATAGCCCTAGGATGGTTACTTGATTTACTTATATACTGTAGGTTAGTTAGGGGTTTGTGGTATGGTCTATATGTTTTATTCTTCATATCTAATGTTACATCTAGGAAATTTGCTACTGAGACATCATCTTCATAAACTATACCCATCCCCATTCTGCTGAAAAATCTGGCCAGCCTACCCTTAATTCTCTGTAGTTCCTGGTTCGAGCAATTCCTAACATATAACAGGCAGTCGTCTCTATACAAACCCCCCCTAACCCTAGGGAATTGATCATTTAATTCATAAAGGATAAATGATCCCACCATATCAGCTATTTGAGCTGAGTCGGAACTTCCCATGGCAACATCAAATGCTCCAGGGGTATCTTTCCTTACCCATATCTTATCTTTAAAGCTAATAAACGATTTCCTTGCTGCTGTTATAACTTTAAATTCTTCTTTAGTGAGGCCTGCTTTTTTATGGAAGAACCACATTGCCTTGTTTAGTACTATTGGGTTAATTGATCTATAAAAGTTAGCTATATCAAATTGGATAAATTTTGTTTCTTCTTTATGTTCAATTGATCTAAACCAATTAATTACTTGGTCTGTATTAGACCATAATTCTAACTTTAACTTAGTGGTTATTGTGGGTAGATAGTTATTTATAATGTTCTTGCTTAATATTCCTATGTCCGATCTCGTTGGGCATATGAGTCTTAGTGATGGCTGTGTCCAGAAATTTACTTTATGGTCCTTGAGTATAAATCTTGGTTCTCTTGGTACCAGCGGTTCCGTCCTATCAGTCAGGTTATACTTTTCCATTATTTCTTTAGTTTCTATGTTAGCTTCCTTAAGTACTTTCCAGTTTGCTATTTTATAATTCTTCTCAATTTCCTTCTGCAGTAGGTTGTTGTAGTTCTGTTTAGTCAATTTATATATGTTCCCTGTTTTATCTGATTTTACTAGGACTTTATTGGTATTCTTTATTTCTCTGATGATTTCTTCTATGTGTCTCATGTGTGTGTTCTTTCTCTGTGACATATTGAATTTGATGTTCTTTACAACTGACCATATCTCTTCCTCAAACTTATCTAGTCTATGGTTGTAAGGCGGATTATTCCTAGATTTAAAGATTTTTTTATATTTCGATCCTTTATCTGATGTGTTTTCTTGTTTTCCTTTGTTATCCCAGAAGTGTGCTCTCCAACGAATTCTATTTATGAAAGAATGCGTCTTATGGATAAGCTGCTCCATGTAGATTTTCTTTGGTGGGATAGGTATATCTTTCATGGATATATATATATATATATATATATACATACATATATATATATATATATATATATATATATATGAAGTAAAATTATGTAGCAACACCAAATAGCGGTGCCCCAGCATGGCCACAGCTTGTGTACTGAAACTGGATTAAAAAAAAACCCTCAGGCCTTCAAGCAGGCTGCCCACATGCTAGAAATAACAGCGAAATCTCACAAAGCTGCAATAACATAATGTAATCAATCTATTCACCCTTCTGCAAAGATTTCTTTCAGAGTAATTTCCCACAGTAATATGACTAAGTAATTTCTGTGAAATTAAAGTGGGTTTTTTTTTTTTTTGTTCAACTGTTTTCGAATTTTTTTTTTCTTTTCCATCAGTCTACGTGGGAAAATACGGGGATTAAGAATATGGAAAAATAAACACAAATTCAAATTTTAATTTCAAATTTTTTATTAAAAAATCCGACCCAAAATACACCCCCACCTGCTATCTCGCTGTCTAAAAGTGAAAATGAACGGTTGTTTTGTCTGTTTCTGAAAAAGGATCACGACAGCGCCGGTCACTAAAACGAAAAAAAAAAATAGTCTAATAGGTGTAAAAAAAAATGTGTGGAAAACGAATATGAAAACTAAAAGGACCATATTTCAGATTGAGTATGTTATCGCAGTTTTGTGAGATTTGGCTGTTATTTCTAGTATGTGGATAGCCTGCTTCAAGGTATATATTATCTTTTACTCTCTCTTACATGTTTCAATCATTTGACTGCAGCCATGCTTGAGCACCGCCTTTATAGTCGAGCAAATCGACCCCAGAGCTTGTTCTTTGTAAGCCTAGTACTTATTCTATCAGTCCCTTTTGCCGAACCGCTAAGTTACGGGGACGCAAACACACCAGCATCGGTTGTCAAGCGATGCTGGGGGGGGGGGACAAACATATACACACATATACATATATATATATATAGACAGAAACTGGAAGAAGCCCGTAGTATATGTATCATCATCGTTTAACGTCCACTTTCCATGCTAGCATGGGTTGGACTAAGAAACCTGTTCCCGGCCGATGCGCAGGTTTCTTAGTCCAACCCATGGTAGCATCGAAAGCGTACGTTAAACGATGAACGATGATGATACATATATGACGGGCTTCTTCCAGTTTCTGTCTACCAAATCCACTCACAAGGCTTTGGTCGGCCCAAGGCTATAGTAGAAGACACTTGCCCAAGGTACCACGCAGTGGGATTGAACCCGGGACCATGTGGTTGGTAAGCAAGCTACTTACCACACACCCACTCCTGCACCTCAAAAGCAAAATGCAACCTAAATTATTGAAAAAAATATTAACCAGCGCAAGACTATATCCATTAACAGAACCAAAAGTGAACAAATGTGGTCGACCTAACTGTGGTACTTGCCCCCACCTTTTGGAGGGTTCAGAGTTCCACTTTAAACATGGTGAAATATTTAAGATTAAATCAAATTTCACCTGTTCCTTGGAAAATCTAGTCTATGCCACTACATGCTTAGGGTGTGGTAATAATTATATTGGCCAAACATACCACTCCATAGAAGAACCACTCTCCACAAAGAACAAATCCGCCACCCACAATACAGACAGATACAGGTAGTGGACACATAGAAAAGTGTTTCGAGGAATCTTAATCCTAATTTCCTAATTTTTCCCTTCTATCAATGTTCACAAAACACCTCAATACAACAAAGAATGAATAAAGAGGCAACTTTCATCAATAATTATCTTCCACAACTAAATATGAACACATAACATAATACAGAACACTATTAACCTTCCATTTAATACCACTAACCCCCATACATCCCATACACCATTCACATTACAGATCTAGATCTACCCTAATTGCACCAAATCCAGAACTACTTACCTCCCTTACACATAATCTTTTTACTTAGGGACTAGCAGACTTGACACCGTTCAGAATTCGGTGTGCATTCAGAGCAATGATTAATAATATTACGAAACCGGTATGCTTTTGAATCTCTGTAACAACTCACAATAATGACTTCATTCCTACCTCAGTTCATCTAATTGTATATACCTATCGTTACTTTTCATAAAAAGCCTTTACTTTTTTTGATTTCCAATCTGCATTTTCGGTTATTTTTCTGATTACTTTCCCCTTACATTTCCATGTGTAGTTTCTATTTTGTTTTTGTAACATATCTCTATTATATATATGTATATATATATATGTCCCCCGATCCCTTATCTAAGGAAACTAGGGATAGATGAGTGGTTAGTGGCGATTGGCAATGAGTAAA
Source organism: Octopus bimaculoides (assembly GCF_046866305.1). Classification (NCBI taxonomy): domain Eukaryota; kingdom Metazoa; phylum Mollusca; class Cephalopoda; order Octopoda; family Octopodidae; genus Octopus; species Octopus bimaculoides. Next base: position 62,932,732 of record NC_142932.1, on the reverse strand, counting down.
GTGAAGAATTCCGGGTAGAGGTAGGGGTCCACAAAGGTTCTGTCCTCAGCCCCCTCCTATTTATCATAGTCCTCCAGGCAATAACACAGAAATTCAAGATAGGATGCCCCTGGGAGCTCCTCTATGCTGATGACCTTGCCCTAATTGCTGAGTCACTATCAGAACTAGAGGAGAAGTTTCAGGTGTAGAAGCAAGGACTACAATCGAAGAGCCTTAGAGTCAACCTAGCTAAGATCAAAGTCCTAATAAGTAGGAAGGTAGACAAAACACAAACCTCTTCAGGTAGATGGCCCTGCTCGATCTGTAGAAAAGGCGTAAGTAGAAATTCTATAAGATGTACCCAGTGTAAGCTATGGACATAAGGGGTGCAGCAATATCAAAGGAAGGCTAACTAGCAAGATAGTTTTTGTATGTGGCAGATGCTCAGGAGCAATAAACACTGAAAATGTGCAAAAAACAACCTTTGCCAAACTCCAGGGAGAAAAACTAGACGTAGTTGATAGCTTCCGCTATCTTGGTGACCAAGTTTGTAGCTGGGGAGGGTGCTCTGAAAGTGTAGGTGCTAGAATAAGAATAGCCTGGGCAAAGTTTAGAGAGCTCTTACCTCTGCTGGTGACAAAGGACCTCTCACTCAGAGAAAAAGGCAGACTGTGTGACGAATGTGTACGAACAGTCATGCTTCATGGCAGTGAAACATGAGCCGTGACTGCTGATGACAGGCATAAGCTCGCAAGGAATGAAGCAAGTATGTTCTGATGGATGTGTAATGTCAGTGTGCATACTTGACAGAGTGTAAGTACCTTGAGAGAAAAGTTAGACCTAAGAAGCATCAGTTGTGGTGTGCAAGAGAGACGATTGCGCTGGTATGGACATGTGGCAAGAATGGATGAGGATAACTGTGTGAAAAAGTGCCACACCCTAGGAGTTGAGGGAACCTGTGGAAGAGGTAGACCCAGGAAGACCTGGGATGAGGTGGAGAAGCACGACCTTCGAACTTTAGGCCTCACCGAGGCAATGACTTGTGACCGAGACCTTTGGAAATATGCAGTACGTGAGAAGACCCGGCAAGTCAAGTGAGAGCATAATCTGTGACCTCTGCCAGACGTGTAGCCAGCTCACTTATTCGTATCTTTACTTCATTGGACACTAAAAACTCTGCTTGCGAAGACCTGTTGAGGCAAGTGAATTTGGAATTTGAAATTTGAAATCTGGAATCTGAAATCGAAATCGAACCGAATCCGACGACTGGCACCCATGCCAACCTCTCCTTCATTGGACACTAAACTCTGCTTGCAAAGACCTGTTGGGGCAAGTGAAATCGAAATCGTAATTGAACCATACTCGACGACTGGCACCTGTGCCAGTGGAGCACTAACAGCACCGTCCGAGCATGTTCATTGCCAGAGCAGCTGTCTGGCTTCCGTGCTAGTGGCTTTTAAATAGTACCATTTGAGCGGAATCGTTACCAGCGTTGCTTTCTAGCACTTGTGCTGGTGGCACGTTAGAAAATCATTTGAGCGAGGTCGTTGCCAGTGCCACTGGACTGGCTCCCATGCAGGTGGCACGTAAAAAACACCTTTTTGAGCATGGCCGTTGCCAGTACCGTGTGACTGGCCCTCGTGCCAGTGGCACATAAAAGCACCCACTACACTCTCGGAGTTGTTGGCGTTAGGAAGGGCATCCAGCTGTAGAAACTCTGCCAGATCTGATTGGAGCCTGGTGCAGCCTGCTGGCTTGCCAGTCCTCAGTCAAATCACCCAACCCATGCTAGCATGGAAAGCAGACATTAAACGATGATGATGATGATATATATTTTTGGGGGGGAAAAATTGAAATTTTACAAACAATTTTTTTTTTCAGAATTGTATTTTTCTACGCATTTCGCAAAAAAAAAAATAAATAAAGCTTAGTTCAAACCATACAACTGTTCATTGTCATCTTCAACAACTTGGAAAATGGGTGTCTCCTGAATTGTCCGAAAGCAACCGCAAATCCTGAGTTGACATCTGCTCTTCTCTCCATTCTCGTGAACTCATTTCACCCTTTTTGAATAGACTTGTGACTGGTGATGAAAAATGGATCTTCTATCGAAATGCTAAACTTCTTAAACAGTGGCTTGGTAAAAGGTAAAAAGCTCAACCACAACCGAGAAGGGAACTTCATGGAAAAAAGGTTCTTCTCTCTATCTGGTGGGATTGAAAAGGAGTAATTCACTTTGAATTGTTACCACCTAATGCAACAATCAATGCTCAAGTCTACTGTCAGCAGTTAGTGCGTTTGAACCAAGCTTTGAAGAAAAAAAGACCCGTTTTAGTGAATCCCAAAGGAGTGATGTTTCATTAGGACAATGCGTGACCACACACTGCAAAGATCACATCACAGAAGATCGAAGAGCTTGGTTGGGAAAAAATTCCTCATCCACCTTATTCTCCCGACCTTGCTCCTTCAGACTACCATTTGTTTTATAGTTTACAGAATCATTTGGGGGACATAACTTTTGCTTTCAGAGTTCTTCGGTTTGAAACCAAAAGGGTTTTACATTAATGGGATTAAAAAGCTTGTAAATAGATGGAAGAAAATCATAGATAATCAAGAAAAATAAATTCATGATTAAATTTCAATTAGGTATAACATTTGATCATTTGTTTTCTTTATTCAAAATTCAGACAGATTGTTTATTCAAAACACATACGCAAAATGGAAGTACTTGAAGAATCAGATACAATTGGACCGTATACATATAACATATGTGTATATATATACATAGTTTTTTTAGAAAAACATAAACCCAGAGAAGCACACACTCTAAGAAGTAGAGCAGTCACCGGCTTTCACCAGTAATAATACATATATATATATATATTATATGCACCATGGCGGTGCATCAGCATGGCCACAGCTGTAAGCTGAAACTATAAACAAACAATATATATATATATTATAATACAAAAATATGTGAGTATATGCATATATACGTACATGTATGTACATACCTACATCTACATGTATATATAAATGCATATCTGGGTATGGGACGTCATAAAAAAACGTGGACAAAATGAAAAACGGAACATAAACAGAGTACAGAAAACACACAGGCCACATAGAGAACATTTCCTTCATCAGCTGCCACCATTCTACAACTAAGCATTTCGAAGAGTTAGGGCAGGACGCATTGTTAGAATGGCTCTTCCCGCGGAAACAAATTAAATTTGAAGTGCAGAGGAATATCGTGGTGAACAGAAAACATGACAGGAAAACAAAACAGGGAAAATAAACAAAAAGGGCTAGTAGGGCCAGACGTGAAAAAACATATATGTGTAGTGAAACTACCTATCGTCACTAGATACAAAATTACTATCGCCATTACATACAATCTTCTCATTTAAATATAAATAAATGCGAGCGTAGTAGAGAACCCATTCCTTGTCATCACGTGACTGATTATTATTCGAATCGGCAACTTCTTCGAACCTTTCCCGCCAGAACGCAAACTGACCAATCACGGCCCCTAATAAGGTCACGTGATAGAGTAAAATTCTGAAGGCATTTGGAGCCCTCTTAACGCTATATATAGATCAACTCATACCCCACAAATTTGTCTCGGTCCAGTTTCTCTTTGAGAACTGTTCCGTGTACCACACGACAGCAGCAGCAGTTCCAGCGACCACTTCAACAGCTTCGTCCAGCCCCGATGACCACCGCCGTCGCCACATCAGCAATACGAGTCTACGACTACTATCCAGCATCATCGTCATGACCAACACGATTACTACCAAACAGCCTCTACACCACCAGCGTCAACACGACTTACTATGTACACCAAACCAAACTACCGCGGCACATCTCTCTCTTCGATTCTGTTAGGTGACTCAGCTTCACCACGGTAAATAAACAGACAAGAGTTCTCAGCCAGCGACGAACATCTGTATAACAAGAATCACGGCCCGGCATCGATGCCACGACATCACAACTAGTGATCAGCTCTGCCAAACTCAGCCAACTCACTTCACATACAGATTCATATTATTGTGTACCCAAGAACTGGTATAATTGTTCACGTGTTATTGACTCTCTTTCTATCTGCTGTAATAATACACATACGCATACATGTATCACTCACATACATACTTTTCTTTGTACGACGGCCTGTCTTTGATTATGTTCTTATATGTCGCATTCACACTCTCACACAGACATACATCTTTAACGCTACAATAAATATCTCTGTTATTCATCTAATACGGTTGTGGTCTTTCATTGCTGGTCATCCATGTTATCGTCGCATAACATATCATGTATATCATCATTAGATATATATTTGTGTGTTCGACCGTGTGACGCGTTTAAATAAAAGGAGTCCTCTGTTTTTCCATTCGTCACCATTTCTCCTTTTATGAGTTCGCACGGTCGTCCCTTACATATGTATACTGAACGCTGTGACGAGACGAACTGGAAGGGAGAGAGAAGAAGTTCGTGCTAGTTTGGCAGTAGCCAAGATAAGAAAGGAGGCAAAAGCCGGACACATGTGACCAGCGAGGGGTTAGGAGAAAGAGTGTTAGAGAGAGAATAAAAGGCGAGAAAGTAGAATATAGGTGAGCAACGAGAGACGGAGGAAGAGAGAGAGATATAGTAGTGAAGAGGAGAGGCGAAGAACAACATAAGGGAGAACGAGATGGGTAGAATGATACAAAGATAGATAGAGTCGCGTCAGAAATATAAAGTTAAAACTTACTTGCAAAGATGACGCATGCGTTCAATCATGTAATAATACAAAAATATGTGAGTATATGCATATATACGTACATGTATGTGTGTGTATATATATGTATATATATTATGTTTGCATAAAAACATACATACATTTATATATACACAAATATATACCTACATATATTCGGAGGTCTTCTTTCAGTTTCCATCAACCAAATCTACTCACAAGGCTTTGGTTAGCCCTACGATATAGTAAAATACTATATCTTTATAAACACGGAATTTTGTCAGTGATCAGGTCACAATCTCAAAGCGACGAAAATATTTTGTCAAATTAAATTTAAATGCTGAAGTGAATCTAACAGTTTTGTGTATTTTTAAATGACTTATAAGCACCTTTCACGCTGCAATTGTTTTTGTTTCAGCACACAATCTCAGATCAGGTCACTTGTTATGCAAGTACATCTCCGTAATATATCTTTATATATGTGAAAACTACATTTTGTTTTCCAGGCTGAGATTCGAAACTGAATCCTAGAAATCCCCGATGGCACGATCCACCACTGGCTGAACAAGCACAAAAGAAATGTCTTATTCCTGTCAAAAAGTGATCGATGAGTTTTCACTCAACCTCCGACCTGAGCAGTGTCACAGAGGGTTCAGATGGACAGCAAGTGACCTAGATAAGTATAAACTACTCCTATGGTATATCTATCTTTCTAGCTAGGATGACCATTATAAATACAGTTTCCTTAGACACATGTCAGAGAGCCAGATAGAAAGCTACCAGCAAGCAGTTAGCCACGTAACCAAAGATGAGCAAGCAGTGACCGGCAACACAAGACAGTTGCAGAACATGAACAGACAAGATAGAAAGACAACACGAAATGACCAAATGATCAACGCACATATAGGCATGGGAATGGCTGTGTGGTAAGTAGCTTGCTTACCAACCTCATGGTTCTGGTTTGAGTCCCACTGCATGGCACATTGGGCAAGTGTCTTCTACTATAGCCTCAGGCCGACCAAAGCCTTGTGAGTGGATTTGGTAGACGGAAACTGAAAGAAGCCCGTCGTATATATGTATATATATATATATATATATATATATATATATATATATATATATGTATATGTTTGTGTGTCTGTGTTTGTCCCCCAAACATCGCTTGACAACCGATGCTGGTGTGTTTACGTCCCCGTAACTTAGCGGTTCGGCAAAAGAGAGCGATAGAATAAGTACTAGGCTTCCAAAGAATAAGTCCTGGGGTTGATTTGCTCGACTAAAGGCGGTGCTCCAGCATGGCTGCAGTCAAATGACTGAAACAAGTAAAAGAGTAAAGAGAGAGCACACAAAGACACCAAATATGCCTTGTACTCTCTCATCAAATCAGCATTCTATTTCTCCTGCTTTCTCCTTTGTTGACTCGAAGCAGTTTGCGACTTTATGTAGTGGCCTTTATTGATATTCCAAATCAGGCTTTTTGTATCCAGCATGTAAATGCAACTGTTAACCAAATAAATTATTTAAACTACACTCTGACACTTTCTTCATTGTTTTCCTTTGATGTTGGTCCAATATGCCTATCTTCATCTGCTACGCCCAACAATGTACATTGAACCATCAACAACATCACATTTCTCTACACATCCCGCTACGTTTGGTGACCCCAACGAAGAATAACAGCCTTCACATCAAGCATCACTGAACATGAATTGGAAAATTGCTGTGATTAGTTGTCATGCCTCTACCAGAACTCATCCATGGCATTTCAAGCAGCAGTTATGCTGAAGATTCCACCATACTGGATGCATGATCCCATATTGTGGTTTCATCATATCGCGGCCCAGTTTTCTTCGAACTGGATAGTTAACGATGTGGCTCGCCTTACACACATGACCGGTTCACTATCATCAGAGATCATGAATGTGATCCGAGATCTCATTTTAGCACCACCCGGTTCCACATCATATGACACGTTCAAAACCACCCTTATCAATAAGACTTCGAAGTCCCAACAAAAGCGTCTTCACCAGCTCCTTACATTGGAAGAATTAGGAGATAGAATGCCCTTCCAGCTTCAACGGAGAATGAAGCAGCTTCTGGGAGAAATGACCCTCCACCAAAAAATCTTTAAGCAGCTTTTTCTCCAGCGCCTGCCCTCCAACACACAGGTAATCCTGGCTTCCACCAGAGAATCCACTTCTGTTGAGGAACTGGCTGAGCTTGCAGACAAACTTGCCGAGGTACCACATAAATATTTATCGACTGTGACGCCAGCCATTCCTTCTACAAATCCTTTCCTTTCTTTGACCAGTGCTTCCAAAATTTCGGACTTGTGCTCATTGATGATGCAGCAGGCATCACAGATACAAGCCCTGACAGCGTAGATACAAGCTCTATCATTGGTATCCCTCGTTGAAGTAGCAGCTGATTGCATTGATTTGGTAGGCGTACCACTGCACATTTGGAACATGGATACAGAAATGCATGACTCCATGCTTGTTCTCAGCACCCCGTTCAGAAACGACAGCCAGGAATTGAACGTGACAGAAGTTCTTGGCTCTCATCCACAAAGTCGCCTATTTTTCATCTGTGATCATGTAACAGGCACGCGTTTCTTTTTAGATCCAGCATGGAAGTCAACATAATCCCTGTTTCCTGAACTTCAGGCAGCAGAAAAGAAACACCAGTCTGTCTTCAGGCAGTCAACCACTTACCGATTCCAACTTCCAGTGAACAGTCCCTAACATTGGACTTAGGACTACACCGTGGGTACTTGTCATTGCCAAACTGCCAACCCCTATTTTAGGAGCTAATTTTCTTCACCATTTTGGTCTCCTTGTATATATATATATATATATATATATATATATATATATATATATATATATATATATATATATATATATATATATATATATATATATGTTTGTGTGTCTGTGTTTGTCCCCCCAACATCGCTTGACAACCGATGCTGGTGTGTTTACGTCCCCATAACTTAGCGGTTCGGCAAAAGAGAGCGATAGAATAAGTACTAGGCTGCCAAAGAATAAGTCCTGGGGTTGATTTGCTCGACTAAAGGCGGTGCTCCAGCATGGCTGCAGTCAAATGACTGAAACAAGTAAAAGAGTAAAGAGAGAAAACTTGTTGACAGCACCACTCAGCTCATTGTGTGCGATATAACCGCTTGGATGGCCACAGTCAGCCCAACCATTTTACAGACAATAACAACCTGTCACAGTGCTATCCTCAAAGAATACCCTGATGTCGCTTGACGAGTATTCCACAATCAACCTATCAAGCATGAAGTCACCCCACACATCAAAACCCATGGTCCACCTATTGCTGCACGACCCCGACGGCTACCATCAGATTGTCTCAAAGCTGTCAAATGAGAATTCCAGCACGTGTTCAACCTCAGAATCATCCGCCCATTCAGCGGCAACTGTTCCTCACAAATACACTGTGTACACAAGAAGTCATAAACTGATTGGCAAGTTTGTAGGGACTATCGATTGCTGAATAATTGCACCATACCTGAATCATATCCTGTGTCTCATCTACGGGATTTTTCTAGCTCGCTGTATGGAGCTCGTATCTTTTTGAAGATCAACCTTGTGCGAGCTTACAACCAAATCCCTGTAGAGTCCATGGATATTCCGAAGACTGCAGTCATGACACCCTTCGGAATGTTCAAATTCCTGCATATACCGTTTGGTTTACGTAATGCAGCACAAACATTCCGTTTCATCGACACAGTTACCAGAGGGTTGTCTTTCGTATATGCATACATAGACGACTTACTTGTGGCCAGTAGCTCAGATGAGGCGCATGAACAACATCTACAGCTGCTATTCCAATGTCTGTTGGGGTATGGTATTGTCATAAACCCCAGCAAGTGCACATTTGGAGTAGCGTCCCTTCATTTTCTTGGACACGTAGTTGATAAGGATGGCATTCCCCCATTTCCCAAGAATGTCAAAGCCATCATTGTTTTCCTCCACCCACATCTGTGGCAATTTCTTGGCCTGGTGAACTTCTACCACAGA
>NC_142932.1:62858966-62921466 GCF_046866305.1 Octopus bimaculoides | reverse complement strand
TAACTTCCAGGAAAATGAATATTTTTTCATGAAATTTTGTACAAATGTACCTTGATGTATGTACATTTCAAGCATGTAGGAATTTTGAAGGAAACAACTGCAGGTTATTTTTGAGAAGTGTTCCCCACTCGGTGGTGTTTCGGAGCAAGTCGTCCATATTTGTTTCATTTTTCTCTATTATGTGTTTATGTGCATCCTTAGATTTCTAATGAAGCAATAGGCAGTGAAGAGAAGCAGTCATAAGAAAACTTTTAACTACCCCTATTCCTTTCTCTCCCCTCTCTCGCTCTCTCAAAAGCATACACGTGCAAATACACAATCATTCAGTAAAATATAACTCATGTTCGTCAATATTTTGTAAATTTACCAAGATTTTCACTAGGGTGTTAGGGTTAGGGTTTTAGGGTCAGGGTTAGGGTTTAGGATTAATGTTACGGTTACGGTTTTTAGGGTCAGGGTTAGGGTTAGGGTTAGGGTTAGGGTTTAGGGTTAGTGTTAGGATTAGGGTTGGGTAATCATGCGGGTGTTAATCTGAAAAATTACAGATATGTGAAAAGTACCGACACTACCATCTATTATAACTTTTGTTGTTCTGTTTAATGTATACATAGATTATGCCTCCAAAGAAGAGAGTTTGCTGGGGAAAGACAGCAACCGGTTTAAAATGACAGCAACAGACTGCAGTAATGCACCACATTCCAGAAGCTATTTTGAACATAATGCAAAATGGTGCATCAACATCTTCTGCCCAATCTGATAGAATTCTGGCAAAACTGTGTAGCAACAGATCGCCAGCTATTGCTTCATCAGAAATTGCCATCCTACCTCCTGCTAAAAGGGATTACCCTGCTATGTATAATCAGGGCAGCGCAAAAAGTTGTTTTGCACAAGCATTTCTATAGCCAATTACACGGATGAAATTTACGTATGCTTAATAATTTTATGCAAAACAGCCTTCAGACTTTCCCTATTAATTTCATCGTCTTTTGAATTATGAACATATTTACATCATAAGGGTTTTTTCGTTGTAAGGCTTTCTTTTTTAGTTGATTTTCAGCTAGCAAGACTTATCGTAGATGGCATAAGTCACACCCGGACAAGGTCGGGTTATACTGCTAGTATATATATATATATATATATATATATATATATATATATATATATATATATATATATATATATATATATATATATATATATGCGTGTGTGTGTGTGTGTGTGTGTGTGTGTGTGTGTGTGTGTGTGTGTGTGTGTATGTATATATATATATATCATCATCATCATCGTTTAACGTCCGCTTTCCATGCTAGCATGGGTTGGACGATTTGACTGAGGACTGGTGCAGCCCGAAGGCTACACCAGGCTCCAATCTGATTTGGCAGAGTTTCTACAGCTGGATGCCCTTCCTAATGCCAACCACTCCGAGAGTGTAGTAGGTACTTTTACATGTCACCCGCACGAAGTTCAATCAGGCGATACTGGCAACGGCCACGCTCAAAATGGTGTATTTTATGTGCCACCCGCACAAGAGCCAGTCCAGGGGTACTGGCAACGATCTCGCTCGAATGTCCTTACACATGCTGCGGGCACAAGTGCCAGAAAGGCGACGCTGGGCACAGGTGCCATCCCGATTTCGCTTTCGCTTGCCCCAATAAGTCTTCGCAAGCTGAGTTTCGTGTCCAATGAAGGAGACGGCGTTGGCATGGGTGCCAGTCGTCGAATTTAGTTCGATTTCGATTTCACTTACCTCAACAGGTATTCGCAAGCAGAGTCTAGTGTCCAATGAAGGGAAGGTACGCATAAGTGGGCTGGCTACACCCCTGGCAGAGGCCTTGGATTTAGGTCTCACTTGGCCTGCCGGGTCTTCTCACGCACAGCATATTTCCAAAGGTCTCGGTCAGAAGTCATTGCCTCGGTGAGGCCCAGTGTTCGAAGGTCTTTCCTCACCACCTCATCCCAGGTCTTCCTTGGCCTACCTCGTCCACAGGTTCCCTCCACTGCAAGGGTGTGGTACTTTTTCACACAGCTATCCTCATCCATTCTCGCCACATGACCATACCAACGCAATCGTCTCTCTTGCAAACCACAACTGATGCTTCTTAGGTTCAACTTTTCTCTCAAGGTACTTACACTCTGTCTAGTATGCACACTGACGTTACACATCCATCGGAGGATACTGGCTTCATTTCTTGCAAGCCTACGCATGTCTTCGGCAGTCACAGCCCATGTTTCACTGCCATGAAGCATGGCTGTTCGTACACATGCATCATACAGTCTGCCTTTTACTCTGAGCGAGAGGCCCTTTGTCACCAGCAGATATAAGAACTCTCGGAACTTTGCCCAGGCTATTCTTATTCTAGCAGCTACACTTTCAGCGCACCCTCCCCCACTACTAACTTAGTCACCTAGATATCGGAAGCTATCAACCACTTCTAGTTTTTCTCCCTAGAATGTGACAGAAGTTGTTTTCTGCATATTTACAGTGTTTCCAGCTCCTGAACATCTGCCACATACAAAAACTAACTTCCTCGTTAACCTTCCTTTGATATTGCTGCACCTCCTATGTGTCCATAGCTTGCACTGGGTGCATCTTATAGAGTTTCTACCTACGCCTTTGCTACAGATCGAGCAGGGCCATCTACCTGAAGGTGTTTGTGATTTTTCTACCTTCATACTTATTAGGACTTTGGTTTTAACTAGGTTGATTCTAAGGCCCTTCGATTCTAGTCCTTGCTTCCACACCTGAAACTTCTGTTCTAGTTCTGATAGTGACTCCGCAATTAGGGCAAGGTCATCAGCATAGAGGAGCTTCCAGGGACATCCTGTCTTGAATTCCTCTGTTATAGCCTGGAGGACTATGATAAAAAGAAGGGGGCTGAGGAGAGAACCTTGGTGGACCCCTACCTCTACCCGGAGTTCTTCACTGTACTCATTGCCAACCCTCACCTTACTAACAGCGTCTCTGTACATGGCTCACACAGCTCTCACTAACCATTCCTCTATCCCTAGTTTCCTCATTGCCTACCAGATGAAGGATCGGGGGACCCTGTCAAAGGCTTTCTCCATGTCAACAAAAGCCAGGTACAGAGGTTTATTCTTGGCTAGGTATTTCTCCTGAAGCTGTCTTATCAGAAATATAGCATCAGTGGTGCTTTTACCTGGCACGAACCCAAACTGCATCTCATCTAAATTGACCCGCTCCCTGAGTAGTTGGGCTATGACCCTCTCCGTGACTTTCATTACCTAATCTAACAACTTGATACCCCTGTAATTATTTGTATCTAAAGCGTCACCTTTACCTTTGTAGCAGTTGACTATGGTGCTGCTACACCAGTTATTGGGTATGACTTCTTCGTGTATCACCTGGTTAACAATACGGGTGACTAGGCTATAGCCGACACTGCCAGATATTTTGAGCATCTCTGCAGTGATTCCTGATGGGCCGGGGCCTTCCCTGTCTTCATACTCTTAATTGCTTTATCTACCATGTTACTGTCAACTCAGATAGCTGGTCCCTTAGTTGGGTCGACATTCGGCAGACTCTCTTTCTCCCATTCATTCTCTTTATTGAGCAATCTTTCGTAGTGGCGTCTCCAAACCTCTTTCTTTGCAGCCTCGTTTAGTGCAAGCGTACCATCATCCATGCGAACACATTTCTCTCCCACGACATCACGATTCTCTCTCACACACTGTCTTGCAACACGAAATACCTCAAGTCTTTGGTCCTCATGGCGCAGAACATTGGCAAACTTTTTCTTATCTTCCTCCCCTCTGGCTAAATAAATCTGTCGCCTAGCTTCCCTTCTGGCAGTCTGATACAATTCCCTGCTACCACCGTTCTTCCAGTCCTTCCAGGCCTGTTTCTTTTCCCTAATTGCCCTGTCGACAATATTGTTCCACCACCATGTTATTTTCAGTCGAGAGGGGACTTTACCCCATCCACAGATCTGGTCAGTGGCCCTCAGCAGGTGGTCGCGTAGAAACGTCTAATTGTCTTCTACATTGTGTGAAGCTACATCCCCCTCTATTTCGTCAAAGGCTTCGAGTAATACGTCTCTAAATCTCTGTCCATTCGCAGGACCTTTGAGCTTCCAAACCCTTCTCCAAGCTGGTCGTCTTCTAGGCAACCACTTAGCCCTGATCCTGAAGTCACTAACTACTAGTCTATGTTGTGGGGTGCATTCTTCGCCTGGGAAGGTTTTGGCATTTATAAGCAGCCATCTTTCCCTTTTCCTGGCAAGGATGTAGTCAATTTGGCTAGTGTGTCAGCCTGAACGGTAGGTGACTAGGTGACTGGCAAGCTTCCTGAAGTTAGTATTGCAGACCATAAGATCATTTGCATCATCAGAGAACTCCAGCAGCCTGGTTCTCTCCTCGTTGCGGGAACCAAACCATAGCCTCCATGTACGCCATAGAAACCCCCTGAATGTTATCCAACATGACCATTGAAGTCACCAGCCACAAAGAGAAGGTCCCTGTCATTCGTCGATGAGGTAGTCTGCAGGAGGGAGTCATAAAATTGGTCTTTCTGTCCGTCGGGTAGCCCAGGCTGAGGGGCATAGGCCGAGATAATGGTTGCTAACCCATGGTGAAGGACTAATCTAATCTTAAGTATTCTATCGCATACTCTAACTACCTCGATTACCTTATCCACCCATTTCTCTGCAAGAAGTATACCCACGCCCCAGACCCCGTCTGTGTTCCTTGCCCAGAAAATCTTGTACCTGTGTTCTTTGCCCGTGAGGAACCTAGCGGAACCACCTCTCCACCTTACTTCTTGGAGGCAGCAGATATCGACATGTCTCCGTTCAATCATCTCAACAATCTCACCAGACTTACCTTTCAGTGTGCCGATGTTGAGTGTGCCAACCCTGAGGGTGTGGGAGGTATGGTCCCGTGAGACCCTGGGGCGGGGAACAGCAGCGTCATGTACCTGAAAAGAAAGCTCGCAGTTTGCAGAATTCATAAACAATCAGCAGCAATCATTTCAGCCTGCATCTACTACACTATCGTATTTTGCACCAAATGATTGCTTCCTTACATAGGAGAAAACCCTAAGTGGGGTGGGGGAATGGCGTAGGGTCTTTAGAAGTGTCCATGGGAGACAATTAAGAACTTCCGGTACTGGTGTAGAGGATAGGGACTTCTGGTACTGGGGGTGGGGTGGGAGGGCGTTTGCACCAAGGCCAAGGTCATTGCTGCAGAGGTATTTCGGTCGCACGCGCTATAGTTTTATAGACCGGGTGGACGAAGCGAGGGGTCAATGCAAATAGGTAGGAGAAAAGAAGAGAGATTGCGAGTGAGGGGCATCGAGAGAGAAAGAGAAAAGCAGATATCGAAAGAGACAGAGGGGGGGTTATGCCAGCACGCGGGAGAATAGAGAGGTAGGTTTGGGGTTTTCTGTCGCATAGATACATAAAATATTGAATGGTATAGAATTTTGCGAAATAAGGGTTTTCGGCCAGCTAAAGTCTAAGACAAAGTTATAGAGATAGGTGACTATGTGAGGAAATTAAAACTGAAAAACTTGAATAAATGAATGAGTTTGGCGACATCGTTAGGGACTACAGAAAATGAATTTGAGCACTTAAGATATTACGAATCAGGGCAAAAATACACAGAAAAGTACAATACAGGCGAGAAAGACAGAACTTATCTGTACATGCTTCTATGGTCGTTGTTCTATGAACGAGTGAGGAGTTCGTTGCTCACGCTATAGTTTTATAGGCCTGGTGGACGAGCAAGGGGTCAATGCAAATAGGTAGGAGAAGAGAAGAGAGATTGCGAGTGAGGGGGATCGAGAGAGACAGAGAAAAGCAGATATCGAAAGAGACAAAGGGGGCGTTATGCCAGCATCAGGGAGAATAGAGAGGTAGGTTTGGGGCTTTCTGTTGCATAGACAAATAAAATATTCAATGGTATAGAATTTTGCGAAATAAGGGTTTTCGGCCAGCTAAAGTCTAAGACAGAATTATAGAGATAGGTGACTATGTGAGGAAATTAAAACTGAAAAACTTGAATAAATGAATGACTTTGGCGACATCATTAGGGACTACTGAAAATGTATATATGTATATATATATGTATATATATGTATATATGTATATGTATATATATATATATGTATATACATAATTTTCTAGTAAATTTTGTAATCGTTACCAATATAGCATAAGACTTCACCCCAAAGGATCATTGATTAGATTCCTTAAGGATCGTTCTCATTGTTTATAGTTCCAAGGTTTCAAATTTGTATATTCAAAAGGATAGAGACTTTCAAGACTGTCGATTTTTTTCCATTTATTTAATTATTTACCATTCGATGTCAACATTTCTGTGCTCAACTTTATCCAACGACTGATCCGTTGGATGTCTGACGTTTCGCACTTCCTCAGGAATGGCTTCCATTAGAACAAATGACCCAAAAACACAATTATCAATCAGAACAGATTATTAAAAATTATTTAACTATACCGTTTTCCGCCATGCTGTCTTGATTATATTTTGATTTCCCATTTCTATAATGCAGCATTAAATAAGGCCGGGTATAGAGAAAGGGTCTCCTATATTGAAAATGATAACAACATAATTAAAACAAGTGACAGCAGTAGTAATAATAATAAGAGGAATAAACACAATGAAAATAAAGGAAATAAACCAAGATACCCCCATAAACATAACATAAGCAATTAAAATTTTTTTTAAAACGATATTAATAACCATGATGATAATAACATGGATAATAAAGTCTGGTTCATAATCCCATTTGGGAGAAATATCAAGAGTAACCTGATAGCAAAGTTTAGAGAGGTGATAGATAGGCACTTCCCAAGGAGCTCACACTATGGTAAAATTATCAATACGCACATAATTAGGTTTGGGTTTTCAAATACTAGGAACCTAGCACAAATAATAGCAGCGCATAACCTTAAAATACTTAAGTCTAAAGAAACAGGGGGGAATGAGAATTTGAACAATGATATAAATAGCAATAATAATAAGAAGAAGAATGATAATGGCAATGATGATAATAATAATAATAATAATAATAATAATAATAATAATAATAATAATAATAATAATAATAATAATAATAATGATAGCAATAATAATAATAATAATAATGGTGATGGAGGTACTATTAATAATACGGGTAAGGTCTGTAAGAGTAAGAACCTAATCACAGTAAATGAGGTAAGCCCTAGGAGATTAAAATTTGAAGGACCCAACGCGAAAGTCAAAAATATAGTATATCAATGTGAGGTAAAGACCCAAACAGGCACCGCGAAATACATTGGTTGCACATCAGGACAGGTATGTAGGAGAATATCTAATCACTTCACGACGTTTAGCGATAGAAGGAAAATAGCAAGCACTAGTCTTAGCAAATACATCTGGGAACTCAAAGAAAATGATAAGCCGTATTCGTTAGAATGGTCCATAGTAGCAAGATCAATGCCATACGAGAGAGGAAGAAAGTACTGTTCGCTCTGTACGACAGAACTCTACTGCATACTCTTCTCTAAGGGTAAATTGATTAATAAATTAACGAATAATGCTCTGAAATGTACACACATCTTAAGGAGCACTTTTCGTTGGTTTAAATGAATGTGGGATATGAGAGGGTGTTACAGAGAATCTCATCATAGCAGTTAGCACATAGACAGATCACACCAAATATGTAAGAATAGGAGCAAGGGCCCTATAAAATCGGGCTTAAATGATACAGTATAGAGTCCAATGATAGCATTAGCATAAGGGTTGCTATAGGATATGTGTATATGTATGTACATATGTATGTGTATGTATATATATATATATATATATATATATATATATATATAGTTTTAGGGAAAATAACCAAGTTTCAAGAACTCATCGATGAAAATCCACTATCACATATAGAAAAATTAACAATTAAAAGCACAATAAATGAGTATAATATAAAGCAAAGTAAATATCATAAGATAAATATAATAAAATGATTACACGTGTTTCATAACTAATTTTCAAATAGAAAGGAAATTTAAATCCATTAAAATCGATTGAAATTATCGAAAATAAATTCTATTCAAAAATATAGCTAATCGTCAGATCGTAAGTAGAACAATAATTAGATATATATATCTCAACCAACAATAAGTACCAAATGAATTAATATGAAATACTTACTTTATAAAAATAGAAAAATTATTAAAAATATCAAAATTATAACCATTCAATAATCACCCCTTCATCCATTATAATAACATGTATATTATATACAAAAAACAGCTTACATAAATTATCATTGTTTTAAATTATCTTTGTTTTAAATACAATTTGAACGAAGTTTAAGTTTAAAATAATAATGAAGATAAAATTAGTACATATTAACCGGTGTAATAATTAAAGCTATACTATTTAAAGCTAAAAACGTTTATTTAAAATTATCATTAAAAATCAATTGTATAATAGAAAAATACAAGAATATCTATTTCTACAAACGTAAGAATAAAAATATGAATGAAAAAATTATGAATGAAAAAATTATGAATGAAAACATTAGGAAAGAAAAAAATTATTAAGAATAAAAGATTAAACTTTATATATATATATACAAAGTTTTAATAAAAAAAAAACCTTTAGCGATATTATAAACAATAAAGACTAATTATTAATCAAATATTATCAATCAAAAATAATCGAAACTATATCAACACTATTCAAATCGAATTTCTAATATTATGTAAAAATGAAACTATAACTTCTAAATAATTTAGTGTTAAATAAGTTATCTATTAAAAATAATCTATAAAGAACCAAATGAATAATATAAAAAACAAGAATACATATTATTTTCAAATAGTAGAAAATCTTTAACAAAGTAAAAACAGTACTTATCCGTATTTTTCCGTAATTTAAACTATATTTTTGAATAAAATTTATTTTCGATAATTTCAATTGATTTTAATTGATTTTAATGGATTTAAATTTCCTTTCTATTTGAAAATTAGTTATGAAACACGTGTAATCATTTTATTATATTTATCTTATGATATTTACTTTGCTTTATATTATACTCATTTATTGTGCTTTTAATTGTTAATTTTTCTATATGTGATAGTGGATTTTCATCGATGAGTTCTTGAAACTTGGTTATTTTCCCTAAAACTATATATTTTATATATATTTTATCTATAAAGCTCAATTTAATTTTAATTTTTTATAAATTGATTTTAATTGAGTTTTTACCTGTAATTTTGGATTTTGTCCCTAATATATATATATATATATATATATATATATATATATATATTTGTGTGTGTGTGTGTGTGTATATATATGTATGTGTATGTATATGTATATGTATATATGTGTATATGTGTGTGTGTGTATATATATATATGTGTGTGTGTGTGTAGGTATGTATAAATACATGCTAAATTATACGACAAAGTTAGGTCATGAAATTAGGTGGACTGATGCATAAAATACAAGTGGAAGGTTGGAGATGCACTTGAACCTTAGTAGAATTAGAAAATTAAGTTAGATTACAATGGATACCTGACTATAACCGGGAAGGCACCGTAGCTCTAATTTAAGGAAGGGATTACTATAGTTAATGGGTCAGTTAAAAACATCTCACTTCGAACCCCAAACTATCCATTAATAGGAGTTAACCTGTAATAGTGCAGACCAACCCTAGGTTGCGGCACTATAGTCTGTGCAGCTTATAAGTGTAGATTGTATAAGTTTCAATATAGGATTATTATTAATAATAATAATAATACGAAGAAGAAGAAGAAGAAGAAGAAGAAGAAGAAGAAGAAGAAGAAGAAGAAGAAGAAGAAGAAGAAGAAGAACAACAACAACAATAACAATAATAATAGTAGGAGAAGAGGTTGTGAGCGCACACAATAGTAAGGATGGAAGCAGACCATATAGAAAGAATTGTAATAAAGATGTAAGCGGTGGCTGGGAATTGGCTACCCAGACCTAGGAACAACTAGTAGACATTCACAGGAGAGCACTAACAATAGAAAAGATTAAGGAGTTACCTCTCCTGTATATCAAAATCAAAATATAATCAAAACAGCATGGCGGAAAACGGTATAGTTAAATAATTTTTAATAATCTGTTCTGATCGATAATTGTATTTTTTGGTCATTTGTTCTAATGGAAGCCATTCCTGAGGAAGTGCGAAACGTCAGACATCCAACGGATCAGTCGTTGGATAAAGTTGAGCACAGAAATGTTGACATCGAATGGTAAATAATTGAATAAATGGGAAAAAATCGACAGTCTTGAAAGTCTCTATCCTTTTGAATATACAAATTTGAAACCTTGGAAATATGTATATATATATGTATATACATATATATGTAGTGAAACCACCTCTCTCAGTTATTTATTTATAAATGCGAACGTAGCAGGTAACATCTATCTCTTTCCCGCCTTGGACCCCTGCTGTCCATCACCCTGACTGACTCTTATTTGCGCGGCATTTGTCTCCAGTTCTGTTTCGCACCAGGGTGCAAACCGACCAATTGTGGCCATCTAATAAGGTCACGTGAGAGAGTGTTTTTCTGATCTTTCTGGAGCCTCTATTTACCTATAAATAGCCTGCTTTATCCGCGTCACTTTGTCGCGGCTTCAAACCTGCTAAGGTCTGGTCGTTGACCACGTAACACCAACCAGCCAGTTTCCAGCGACGACATCAACTCCATCGTTCAACTGTTTACTACAAACTTCGTCCCCAACGTCTCTACGTACACAAGCTACCAACTACAACCGCAGCTTCTCTCAATACTACTGTTTGTGTGAATTGTTTTACCACGAAATAACAGCCAGAATTCGACACCTGCGAGAAACCATCTGTATCAAGTAGCCCGGCCCCGCATAGAAGCCTCAACTGCACGACAAGTGACTTAGCTCTGCCTCAACGCCTCGCCCTCTTATATACAGACTTTCTAACTACTGTGTACCTTAACTGAGAACTGGTATTTTCTTATCCGTGTTACAGACTCTTTTCTATGCTCTGTATCTCTTGCATTCACATACATATATTTGTATACATACACTCTTTTGTTTACATGACGGCCTGTCTTATATTATGTTTTATTATGTCGCATTCACACACACAGAGACATACAGTTTAATGCTCTAATAAACCTTACTGTTATACATCTTTATCGGTTGAGTCATCCCTATCTTTTCCTTCCTGGCATTTCCTAGTTCACTTATGTTATAGTATTATAACATATAATATAATATTTTTTGTGTCGACCGTGCGACGCGTTAAAAGGAGCCTGTTTCCATTCGTCACCATTCTCCTTTGGTTCGCACGGTCGTTTCTCTACATATATATATATATATATATGTGTGTGTGTGTGGGTCCAGATGGACTATATGTAATCTGAACCTTTCCCCACTTATTTTTTTTTACGGAATCCCACGTTTTAGACTATGGAGATTCCGATTCTGAAAAAAATTTTTCAAAAATCTCAATTTCAAAATTTCGATCCCCCTCCCCCGGCTTTTTATATAGATCCACAGGGTAAACCTAACCCTAACTCAAACCCTAACCCTGACCCTAACCCTAACACTAGTTTTGTGAGATTTGGCTGTTATTTATAGCATGTAAATAGCCTGCTTTGTGGGGGGGGGGGGGGTTTGGAATTTTCCAAACAATTTTTTTTCAGAATCGGAATCTCCATTGCCTAAAACGTGGGATTCCGTAAAAAAAATTAATAAATAAGGGGGGAAAGGTTCAGATTACATATAGTCCGTCTCTACCTATGTGTGTATATATTATATATATATATATATATATATATATATATATATATATATGTGTGTGTGTGTGTGTGTGTGTGTAGTGGATCTTGCATGCATGAAGTGGATTCGATCCACTATAGCCAAATTTAAATCAACACTGCAACAGAACTTTTCCCACGGTAGATCAATAGTTTTTCTCTGACAACAGTTTAATATTTTCCAGATGCTTTTAGTTACGCCGAAACAATGTCTTCACCACTTGACCCTTTCTAACCTCTCCTACATCACAAAAATCTAGAATAGGGATAACAAGACCACCAACTAAATCTATTGTTCTCAATAATATCTATCCTTCTTTATTGTTATAAAAGCAAGGAAACCCCAAGAAAAATTTAGTTTAGTCACCAGTCGGTGACGACTCAACTAGTTTAGTCACCATTCGGTGACAACTCAACCAGTTTAGTCGGCAACGACTCAACCAGTCCAGTCACATGGTGACGACTCAATGAGAATGAAGTCTGGCTGACCAGCTAGAACCTTGGCAAGAAGAAAGAAATGAAGTTTACTGCCAGCAGCTGTGAGACAATGTCGCACACCCTACAACTGTCTGTTTACTACTACAAGATCGTGTACACACATATACAGGCCGAAATTAACTTTCTTTACCTTGCATGCTTTACAAACTGTGTTATACTATTACACTAACCTACCCGTCGTGATATGGCATTTATTAAAGTAACGGTAAATAAATATTTCTTTACAACTTCGATCACTCTTCATCGTTCATCTTATAACCATTACAATTGGTAACTACACAAAATTATCATCACTACAACTAAAAACATTATCGTACAATTTGTGAACCCGAACAAGAGAATTACTGCAATAGCAACCAATCTCTACCGTTACAATTGGTGACCCCGTAAAAAAAGAATTGCTGCCTTCTGAAACTGCATTACCAACAGTTTCAACTGGCGACCCCGAGCGAAAGAATTACTACCTTTTGCTGATTCGAACTAAAGAACTACAGTCTTCATATCTACTGTCGCTGAACCAAAGAAAATTAATGACAACCTTCGTCACCACCAAAATGCACCCTCCATCGAACTGCTACAAAAAGCACTATACTGCGATGAAATCTACGATGCACTTCACAACGATGCAACACTGCTGTAGTGGAATCACCAGAATGTAGTGTGTTTTTGTTGAGTGTCGGTGCGATAGGCATGTGTTTGCCTGAGGAATGACAAAGTGATAACTGGTTCAATTATAACAATTTTATTAGCTGGAGTTAATAAATACTACTTGCCACTACAATCAATTTTGACAACTTGCTTCGAGTTGCTAGACAAATGATGGAACCAGGATATGTTTGTGTGTGTTCGTTCTCTCATCTTGCTTGGCCGGCGAAAAATCTCTGTCTCACATTAGCAGAGGTCTCATAGTAGCAGTCTCCCTGTCTGTCTGTCCCTGTGTGTGTTGATGTCTTGCTGACCACTCTATTTATAAGAATCGTGGCAGCTAGAAGGACATACATACTGCAGCAGAGTTTGTACGTAAATAGGTCAGATGCTGACCAGTTGAACTTCGCCTGACATTATAAGGTCGAAGGTTAAAGGGAGATCACTTTTTGACAGGACAAAGAAAACCTGTTTTTCGTGCCTGTTGATTGTCGTGGAACGACCGTGCGAACCCAAAAGGAGAAATGGTGACGAATGGAAAAACAGGGCTCCTTTTATTAAACGTGTCACACGGTCGAACACAAAATATATCAAATGATATACATATATATTATACTTCGATAACATAGTGAATTCGTAAATGGCCAGTAATGAAGGCGATAGAACACAACCGATAAAGATGAATAACAGTATTATTTATTGTTACATTAAAATGTATGTCTGTGTGTGAGTGTGAGTGCGACATAATAAAACATAATAAAAGACAGGCCGTCGTGTAAAGAAAAGAGTGTGTGTAAGTGATACATGTATGTGTATGCGTGAGATACAGCAGACAGAAAAAGAGTCAGTAACACATAAGAATTTGCCAGTTCTTAGAGTACACAGTGGTATGTGTCTGTATGTAAGAAGTTGAGGCGTGTGTGGCAGGGCGATCACTCGTCGTGATGTTAGGGCTTCCATGCCGAGCCGGGTTCTGGAATACAGATGTTCGTCGCAGGCTAGGTTCTTGGCTGTTATTTCGTGGTGAAGATGAATCACACAAACAGAATCGAAGAGAGAAGTGCCGCGGTTACTGTTTAGTAGCTTGTGTACGTGGAAGTCATGTTGACGATGTCGGTGGCGAATCTTGTAGTTCGTAGTTGAAGTAGTGTTGACGATGGTGGTAGTCGTAGTGTCGTGTTGACTGGCGGCGGCGATGCTGGTAGTCGTCGTTGGAGATGCTGTTGATGTAGTCGCTGGAACTGCTGCTGCTGCTCTGTGTGGTAGACGGAACAGGTCTCTAAGAGATCTGAACCGAGACGAATTTGCTGGGTATCTAGCAGTCTATTTATAGCTGATAGTAGGCTCCGATGGATTATTAGAAAAACACTATCACGTGACCTTATTAGGAGCTGTGATTGGTCAGTTTGCGTTCTGGCGGGAACGGTACGAAGCAGTTGCCGCTTCAAATAATAATCAGTCACGTGATGACAAGGAAAGAGATGTTTTCTACTACGCTCGCGTCTGCCATTTTTATAGTGAGAGAAGATAGTCTGTTTGAATATAATGGTGATAGATGGTTTTGTATATAATGGCGATCGAGGTGTTAGTTTCACTGCACTAGCCTCGCACCAGTCGGTTTGTCGAAGATAAACAAAGCGAAATAAAAAAAAATTGTAGTGAAAAAGACTGAAAGAACGGTTGGTCTATTACTGGCATTTAGTCACCATTTTAGAAAAGCTATGTCAGCTTTTCACGTTGGGCTGCGTGTTGGAATCACGTCGGGGTGTACAGATCAGAAGGGCTGTGTGAATCGAATCACGTCGGCGGTCACCAGAATGTAGTGTGTTTTTGTTGAGTGTCGGTGCGATAGGCATGTGTTTGCCTGAGGAATGACAAAGTGATAACTGGTTCAATTATAACAATTTTCTTAGCTGGAGTTAATAAATAATAATTGCCACTACAATCAATTTTGACAACTTGCTTCGAGTTGCTAGACAAATGATGGAACCAGGATATGTTCGTGTGTGTGTGTGTTCGTTCTCTCATCTTGCTTGGCCGGCGAAAAATCTCTGTCTCACTTTAGCAGAGGTCTCATAGTAGCAGTCTCCCTGTCTGTCTGTCCCTGTGTGTGTTGATGTCTTGCTGACCACTCTATTTATAAGAATCGTGGCAGCTAGAAGGACATACACACTGCAGCAGAGTTTGTACGTAAATAGGTCAGATGCTGACCAGTTGAACTTCGCCTGACATTATAAGGTCGAAGGTTAAAGGGAGATGATCGATCACTTTTTGACAGGACAAAGAAAACCTGTTTTTCGCGCCTGTTGATTGTCGTGGTTTGGAACCGAGAATTCTTAGATTCGGTTTCGAATCTAGGCTTGGAGAAGGAACTGTAAATTTTTACACTGCCGACACACAAGGTATTCGCCAACCATGAAAGCCTATAAGCGCAACATTTTGACAGCTACATGCCCAGAAACTAACTGGAAGAAAATACGGAAGCCTGTACATGCAAACTTTTTGGCACACACGCTTTTCGTCTCGCCCCGACGTACAAACCCTGCAATGGCTACGAACTTTTGCACGAACATAAGACTATCACGTAGACTTTCAACAACTTTTTTTCTTTGCATGCACATTTTCTTTTGTCTTTCAGAAGTAGACTTTTCACAAACGACGGTATTTTCAGCTAAGTTTGTTATTTTTGCTTATTGTACTGTTCTGTTTGCACTGTACACTTTCATTTCTTGAGTTACATATTCCGCGATGCTCATATACCGCGATGCACACATATACCGTGATGCACACGTTCCACGAAGCACACATTCCGCGATGCACACATTCTGCGAGGCACACATTCCGCGATGCACACATTCCGCGAAGCACATATACCGCGATGCACATATTCCGTGAAGCACACATTCCGCGATGCACACATTCCGCGATGCACAAATTCTGCAACGACTCGTTTCACTAAAATGGCTAAATTCATGTGCATATTTCTTTTTTTGAATGTTCTATGTTATCATTCATATTTTGCATGTACTTTTTTTCGTTCACTTTGAAAATGTATTGTTGCATACACACCCACATGCACCTTTCCTCAGTATCTGGCCTTGCACATGCATCTGCACGCATGATTCATACACAGAGGCTAACTATGTCACATTCATGCACCACACATACCTTTCTCGTTTGTTTTCCCATGCTCAATGTGCCCTTGTAGACACAACTCATCTCTTTAAGACCCTAGACTGGTCACGCATACATAGAGAAAGTTGTTTGTCCCTTACAATGCGCCAGAATGTCACACTTTTGTTCCTGCACGATCGAGGCTTATAATACCTCATGCACCGGCTGGCAGCCCCAGTCTTACTGCATTAATCACTGGCATATTCAATACTGCACACTTATTTGTAATCAATGCACTAGCATTAGCCTCAGCCTTGTATAAGCTCTATTGCACTCATGCACATGCACCTCTGTTATGCACATCTACTCCCTTGTTTTGCAACATTTCTGCGTCAGCTCAATTCTAATCCCAACTCAAAGCACGTCGGATGTTCACATGCTCTGCGCTCATGTTTAGACATAATTTCCCTCAGTTAGTCCCTTTACCCCCCAGACTTTGGGAGGTCATAACTTTCAGAAAAATGAATATTTTTTAATGAAATTTTCTATGCATATAGTATTTACTATGTAGAATCCGAATATATAAAAATTTCCGGTGAAAGTGTTTTGGAATGGGGTGGGGGACAATTTTCGGAAATTCCAACAGAGTCCACTTAAATTCTTCTTAACTTCCAGGAAAATTAATATTTTTTCGTGAAATTTTCTACAAATATACCTTCATGTATGTACATTTCGAGCATGTAGGAATTTTGAAGGAAACAACTGCAGGTTATTTTTGAAAAGCGTTCCCCCACTCGGTGGTGTTTCGGAGCAAGTCGTCCATATTTGTTTCATTTTTCTCTATTATGTGCGTATGTGCATCCGTAGATTTCTAGACAGTGAAGAGAAGCCGTCATAAGAAAACTTTCGTTAAAAATAACATGCACACGATTTTTTTTTCTCAATAGAAGTAAATTCCAAAGTAAACGTTTCTAGTAGAGAAGTAGAAGAGAACAGGAGCAAAAATAGGAATATACACGCACGGTTAAATAGAGAAACTATCACAGTGTCGCTTCCCGAAGAATTTTAAAATGTTAGCTTTCCGAAACTTTTTTTTCAATCTTGCAAAAACACGAAGATTAAGAATAAACAGAAAAAGTACACAAATATATTTTACACACCTGTCGTATACGTCGGTTTTGTTTTTTCCACTTTAAAGGTGGATTAATCCCAACAAAATGACATAACTACCTTTAAAGTGAAAAAAACAAAACCGACGTATACGACAGGTGTGTAAAATATATTTGTGTACTTTTTCTGTTTATTCTTAATCTTCGTGTTTTTGCAAGATTGAAAAAAAAGTTTCGGAAAGCTAACATTTTAAAATTCTTCGGGAAGCGACACTGTGATAGTTTCTCTATTTAACCGTGCGTGTATATTCCTATTTTTGCTCCTGTTCTCTTCTACTTCTCTACTAGAAACGTTTACTTTGGAATTTACTTCTATTGAGAAAAAAAAATCGTGTGCATGTTATTTTTAACGAAAGTTTTCTTATGACGGCTTCTCTTCACTGTCTAGAAATCTACGGATGCACATACGCACATAATAGAGAAAAATGAAACAAATATGGACGACTTGCTCCGAAACACCACCGAGTGGGGAACGCTTCTCAAAAATAACCTGCAGTTGTTTCCTTCAAAATTCCTACATGCTCGAAATGTACATACATGAAGGTATATTTGTAGAAAATTTCACGAAAAAATATTAATTTTCCTGGAAGTTAAGAGGAATTTAAGTGGACTCCGTTGGAATTTCCGAAAATTGTCCCCCACCCCCATTCCAAAACACTTTCACCGGAAATTTTTGTATATTCGGATTCTACATAGTAAATACTATATGCGTAGAAAATTTCATTAAAAAAAATTAATTTTTCTGAAAGTTATGACCTCTCAAAGTCTGGGGGGTAAAACCCTGTAGTTATGCCCACAAGAAAATGCATAATCATTTAATTCAATGTCGTTCTCTGTATACTTGACCCCGGTACACTAGAGATGGAAGGATGCGCCCCAAGTATTTTTAATGGATGTTGAATATGCCGGCACTGATATTATCCAGCTGGATTTAAGACAACCAGCCTAAGGACTCTTTAACTATGCTAATTTCGGATACATAAAATGCTTCTGCAATGGAAGCATTATGAGTTTAGAGCTTGAGTATCTATCTATTCGTCACTGTCAGATTTCTCCCTGGTTTAAAACGACGATATGTGCTAGCATAAACATTAGTACTTAGATTGAGGAGTACATGTATGGAAAAAGGTGTGTAGGTACGAGGGCTGGTTTTTTTTTTTTTCTATATTTTCTTTCATTTATGAACAATGTTCGGCAGTACATCCACAAACTGAATTATCTTTCAATGGGAATAAATTCAAGGGACGTAACTCTAAGATTGATCTATCAACCGCTCTGAAGATGTCTACATCAAAGTCATTATATTTGGATGGCAACCACATGAATTATCTCCTTGCACATGTTGATACATTTCTTTTCGACTGCGATGGTGGGTAAAATATTAAAAATAATGTTCTATCTGTCTTTAAACAAAGTGTTATTTTATTCCAGCTATGCTAACATGTCACATTTATCCTTTTTGTTTCACGTTTATTTACAAGCAACTATCTCGTCATATGTGATCGTTTATATGGTTAATCTGGTCATTGTAACTTTTTTTATATTATATTTTGTTTCATATTATTATTATATTATTATCTATAGGATAAAGCATTTCGATCTCAAGACAAATGTTACCTTAATAAGATTTTTTATTGTGTAATGCAACAAGGTTATTAATTAGTACATCATTTACTATACTCATTCACCTTGACGATTTATCTGTCGCAATATATCTAACAAAATATCATGAACATAGAATATAAATTCAATACACAAAAGTGATAAACATAGAAAACAGACTTTATTCTGTCAAAATTTAGATTTCTGCTTTCTGTGACGGCGTTGCCTTGATCTATGTTTCAATGAGCGTTGACTTCACTCTGCTAAATTGCGTATAAACTATGTTGTTATGGTATTTTATTAAATCAATATTGTTGTTATTCCCAATATTCTAATAAAACTTTTTAAAAAGTGTTTGTAGGTGTCAGAAACTTTTGTCTCCGTGAGAGTGAAAATCTAATGTTTCGAACATTATTTGCCCAATCCGGCAATCAAATTAAAATCATACAAGCTCTTTTTGTTATCATTTTTGGCAACCTATTTCTTAGTATTTTACACTAATAATACAATTGTATATCTATCTTTAACCTCTAATTACATCTCTACAGAAGAACTAAAAGGTTTGGGTACTATTGTTCAGTGTATTTAAAATCTGATATTTTTATCACTGTCTTAACTAGCAAACTACGTCTTAGGAAAAGTTAGTAGATTGGAAATCATCGACCACTAACCACTGCTAACAAAAACAATATCAACTCTACAGTCTGACTTCTTAAAGGATTAGTATTAATGTATGACTACACAACTCAAAATTGAATTGTGAATGGAGAATTTTGGAGATATGAAAAGAAATTTCCAGCTCATAGCTAAAATTGCCCCCCCCCCCAATAACTTTGCTTCAGCAGCACTTTGGTAGAGTTGTTAGCATATTGGACAGAATGCTTTGCAGTATTTGTTCTGATTCTGTGCTCTGAGTTCAAATCCTGTCGAGGTCAACTTTGCCTTTCATGCTTTCAGGGTTCATCATCATCGTTTAACGTCCGCTTTCCATGCTAGCATGGGTTGGACGATTTGACTGAGGACTGGTGAAACCGGATGGCAACACCAGGCTCCAGTCTGATTTGGCAGAGTTTCTACAGCTGGATGCCCTTCCTAACGCCAACCACTCAGAGAGTGTAGGGTTGATAAAAATAAAGTACCATTCCAAGGTGATGGATTCGTGGAACTGTAAAACCAACGAATCTGATGCCTTGTATTAATTCCAGCTCATTACATTCTTAGCTCAAATCCCACTATGACTTACTTGGGTGGTAGACTTAACCATTGCCCAGTTTAAAAGCACCACTTGGTATCATGGGAGCCTTTAGTAGAGTCCACTCTGTTATAAACATTTGGGCAGGCTTCCAGTTTGAAGATGCTTTCCTCTCTTCCTCCCATCAGTCTTGGAGGCCTTGTGGACACTGTTTTCCCTCCTGACTAAAAGATATTAAAAAAGTTGTGTTCTGTTTACTTATTATCTCACTTGAATGTGGGTGAGCTTACAGATGTTAAAAGAAATGAAAAATAATCCTCCTTTGTTCATTATTTCAGGATTTTATTGGTTTCTTTGATGAGCCTTTAATAATCTGGTTGACTGTATCTCATATATGAAACTGGAACATTTATTTTGTGTTTTACATAATAGTGTTATGTGTATAATTTCTTGCATTTTTGTGGGGCACAGATGATTAAATCAGGTACAGTGTTTTACTGGTTGTTAGTTTATTGCTTAAAAAAAGTTAAAATATGAAAAATTTAAGCTCAGAATGTAAAGAGACATGACTAGACGCCATTAAAATTATGTTCTGTATTCTACTGATTCTGCACAGTAATAGATATATATAATTAAGCATGGCTGTATGGTTAAGAAGTTTCATTTGAAACTATGTAGTCTTTGGCCTTAAACTCAGTCCTTCTGCACAGCAACTTGGGCAAGTGCCTCTAGAATTACCTTGGATTAGCCAGCACCTTGCAAGAGGAATTGATACTCACTAGTTGGCATTCAGAAAGGCTGTAGAAACCATACAAAAAGAATACATTGGAGCATGATGCATTCTTCCAACACATCAAAATCTGTCACTCCATCCAGCTTAAACCAGCATGGACGACGGACATTAAAAGGTGATGAGGAAATGTGTGTGTGTTTCTTTACTGTTGTCATTGTTGGCACTCTGTCGCTTACGATGTCGAGGGTTCCTGTTGATCTGATCAACGGAACAGCCTGCTCGTGAAATTAATGTGCAAGTGGCTGAGCACTCCACAGACACGTGTACCCTTAACGTAGTTCTCGGGGATATTCAGCATGACACAGTGTGACAAGGCTGACCCTTTGAATTACATGCACAACAGAAACAGGAAGTAAGAGTGAGAGAAAGTTGTGGTGAAAGAGTACAGCAGGGTTCGCCACCATCCCCTGCCGGAGCCTCATGGAGCTTTTAGGTGTTTTCGCTCAATAAACACTCACAATGCCCGGTCTGGGAATCGAAACCGCGATCCTATGACCGTGAGTCCACTGCCCTAACCACTGGGCCATTGCGCCTCCACTAGAGGATATCAATATTCTAGTTAGGATAACTTCATGTGACTACCAAAGAAACCAAAAGGAGCACAATGGAGAGCATCCAACACAAAGCTAACTCCATCCACCAAAGTATCAGGATAACTGTAGATTACCCTACAAGACAGCCTAACAATAGACCTGATAAGGCAAACCAACAGGATACTACTGCTCTTAATATTTTCCAGAAATCTAGTATATCTATGATCTCATTTATTCATCAGTATATTATAGGTATACATGATATCTATAATAGTGAAAACGCCTGGAGTTGACTGGAGGACACTACCCTCAACCCTAGTGTGTTGAAATTTCCAGCAACAATCAAGGTCAATCAGTATTGAATGGCTTGGCTTATTTGAATATTTTATTTAATTGGCAACCCATTCAAATTTTATTTTAGCTGCAATATTTAAGCACTTTTCTTTCATTTTAGGCTTACTTCTTGTCTTGTATTTTTCCAGGTTTGTTAAATACTTAAGAATATTGTTATCCCTTCCTTGCATTTTTCATTCTAGTCCACTTTCTTTACAGACAATGCAGAAAAATTAATAATTTTTATTCTAATAATAAATTTAGTTTACTTTTTCATATTATTTCATTTCCTATTGATCAATAATTGATGCCTATTCTTTTTTGTTAGAAATTCTAAATTGAATAGCACTTTCTTTACATCGAGTATTATGAGATCTGCCTATTTAGAATAAATTTTTTAATTAATATTTATCAGAAATAAAATAAAAAAAGAAAAAAAGAGAGCAATAATAAAAAAATATAAAGCACTATCTATGAGCGATGAGAAATCAAATGAATTAGGAGAGTAGGTTGACTAAAAAAACCAAAGAATTATACACTGGATTTGCCTTGTATTGACAAGTTGTCACTTAAGTATCTTTGTAATTGCAAGACATGGTAATTATTGAAAGCTGCATAACTTTTTTTCTCTTTAATATATTTTTGGAGGTTTCTATGGGACAACCTGCTGAGAGCCACCGACCAGATCTGTGGCTGGTGCAAAGTCCCCTCTCGACCCAAAGTAATGTGGTGGTGGAACAATATGGTTGACAGGGCTATTAGACAAAAGAAACAGGCTTGGAAGGACTGGAAGAACAGAGGTAGCAGGGAATTGTATCAGACTGCCAGAAGGGAAGCTAAGCGACAGGTTTACTTAGCTAGAGGAGAAGTAGATAAGAAAAAATTTGCTAATGTTCTGCGCCATGACGACCAAACACTTGAAGTATTTTGTGTTGCAAGACAGTGTGTGAGAGAGAATCGTGATGTCGTAGGAGAGAAATGTGTCTGCATGGATGATGGCTTACTTGCACTAAATGAGGCTGCAAAGAGAGAGGTTTGGAGATGCCACAATGAAAGGTTGCTTAATAAAGAGAATGAATGGGAGGAAGAGAGTCTGTGGCATGTCAACCCAACAGAGGGACTAGCTATCCTCATTGACAGTACCTTGGTAGATAAAGCAATCAAGAGTTTGAAGACAGAGAAAGCCCCCGGCCCATCAGGAATCACTGCAGAGATGCTCAAAATATCTGGCAGTGTCGGCTATAGCCTAGTCACCTGTATTACGAGCCAGGTGATACACAAAGGAGTCATACTCAATGACTGGTGTAGCAGCACCATAGTCAACTGCTACAAAGGTAAAGGTGACGCTTTAGACACAAACAATTACAGAGGTATCAAGTTGTTGGACCAGGTAATGAAGGTTACCGAGAGGGTCATAGCCCAACTAATTATGGAGAGAGTCAGTTTAGATGAGATGCAGTTTGGGTTCGTTCCAGGGAAAAGCACCACTGATGCTATATTTCTGGTAAGACAGCTGCAAGAGAAATACATAGCCAAAGATAATTGGCTTTCGTTGACATGGAGAAAACTTTATGTGGTGGTCAATAAGGAAACTAGGGATAGATGAATGGTTAGTGAGAACTGTGCAAGCCATGTACAGGGACGCTGTTAGTAAGGTGAGGGTTGGTAACGAGTATAGTGAAGAATTCCGGGTAGAGGTAGGGGTCCATCAAGGTTCAGTCCTCAGCTCCCTCCTATTTATCATAGTCCTCCAGGCAATAACAGAGGAATTCAAGACAGGATGCCCCTGGAAGCTCCTCTATGCTGATGACCTTGCTCTAATTGCTGAGTCACTCTCAGAACTAGAGAAGTTTCAGGTGTGGAAGCAAGGATTGGAATCGAAGGCCTTAGAGTCAACCTAGCTAAAACCAAAGTCTTAATAAGTAGGAAGGTAGACAAAACACAAACCCCTTCAGGTAGATGGCCCTGCTCGATCTGTAGCAAAGGTGTAGGTAGAAACTCCATAAGATGTACCCAGTGCAAGCTATGAACACATAAGAGGTGCAGCAATATCAAAGGAAGGCTAACTAGCAAGATAGTTTTTGTGTGGCAGATGCTCAGGAGCAATAAACACTAGAAATGTGCAGAAAACAACCTTTGCCACACTCCAGGGAGAAAAACTACTAGTTGATAGCTTCCGCTACCTATGTGACCAAGTTTCTAGCGGAGGAGGGTGCGCTGAAAGTGTAGCTGCTAGAATAAGAATAGCCTGGGCAAAGTTTAGAGAGCTCTTACCTCTGCTGGTGACAAAGGGCCTTTCATTCAGAGTAAAAGGCCGACTGTATGATGCATGTGTACGAACAGCCATGCTACATGGCAGTGAAACATGGGCCGTGACTGCTGAGGACATGCGTAAGCAAGAAACGAAGCCTGTACGCTCCAATGCATATGTAATGTCAGTGTACATACTCGACAGAGTGTAAGTACCTTGAGAGACAAGTTAGACCTAAGAAGCATCAGTTGTGGTGTGCAAGAGAGACGATTGTGCTGGTATGGACATGTGGCAAGAATGGATGAGGATAGCTGTGTGAAAAAGTGCCACACCCTAGCAGTTGAGGGAACCTGTGGAAGAAGTAGACCCAGGAGGACCTGGGATGAGGTGGTGAAGCACGACCTTCGAACTTTAGGCCTCACAGAGGCAATGACTAGTGACTGGGACCTTTGGAAATAAGCAGTACGTGAGAAGACCCGGCAAGCCAAGTGAGACCATAACACATGGCCTATGTCAGGGGTGTAACCAGTCCACCTATGTGTACCTTTCCTTCATTGGACACTAAACTCTGCTTGCGAAGGCAAGTGAGAGCATAATCTGTGGCCTCTGCCAAAAGTGTAGCCAGATCACTCATTCGTATCTTTACTTCATTGGACACTAAACTCTGCTTGCAAAGACCTGTTGAAGCAACTGAGTTTGAAATCGAAATTGAACCAATTTCGATGACTGGCACCCATGCCAACCTCTCCTTCATTGGACACTAAACTCTGCTTGCAAAGACCTGTTGGGGCAAGTGAAATCGAAATCGTAATTGAACCATATTCGATGACTGGCACCTGTGCCAGTGGAGCACTAACAGCACTATCCGAGCATGATCATTGCCAGAGCAGCTGTCTGGCTTCTGTGCTAGTGGCCCGTAAATAGCACCCTATGAGTGTGATCATTACCAGCGTTGCCTTACTGGCATTTGTGCCGGTGGCACGTTTAGAAAATCATTCGAGCGAGGTCATTGCCAGTGCTGCTGGACTGGCTCCTGTACAGGTGGCACGTAAAATACACCATTTTGAGAGTGGCCATTGCCAGTATCATGTGACTGGCCCT
This sequence comes from Octopus bimaculoides, assembly GCF_046866305.1. NCBI lineage: Eukaryota > Metazoa > Mollusca > Cephalopoda > Octopoda > Octopodidae > Octopus > Octopus bimaculoides. Next base: position 62,896,437 of record NC_142932.1, on the reverse strand, counting down.
CGTGCCGGTGGCACATAAAAGTACCCACTACACTCTCAAAGTAGTTGGCGTTAGGAAGGGCATCCAGCTGTAGAAACTCTGCCAGATCAGATTGGAGCCTGGTGCAGCCATCCGGTTCACCAGTCCTCAGTCAAATCGTCCAACCCATGCTAGCATGGAAAACGGACGTTAAACGATGATGATGAGGATATTTTTATGGGGTTAGTAAGAAATGATATATTTTGCGGAAGTCTTTCATTTGAATGCAAATAAAGTATAGTTTGCCTTTCAAATAGCTGAGATATTTTGAGTTAAAGTCAATCTTGGGGTTCATTTACTAACTTTTTGGCCACTTAAAGCTGCATAACTAAATTTGCCACATGTTGAATAGTAGTACTTATAGATGACCCACACAGTAAAAAGTACACGAAAATCATACCACCTACGTTTTAAACAGTCAATAATTATCTTTTTCATCTTCACTTGCAAAACAAGAGAGTAGAATTCAAATTTGTGTCTTTTATACAGCAATCCTTTTATGCATGTTGTGCTGTATCTCATCCTGTTGTTTTTTTTTTGTAAGATATTTGTCTTTACTTCATTAATTTCTTGGGTCTGTTTTTATTTTGATTTTTTGTAACATATTCACCTCCAGTTCGTTAATTTCCCAGGTCAGTTGAAATTTACTTTCTGGCAGTCAACTGTTGTCACTGTTCAGTGAGAACACTTGTTCTTTTAGTTTCCCTGTTTTATTTCATTAAAAGATCTAAATTCTGTTTCAAGCTTTTTCTTATCATGTTCCTGAAACTGCTATGTATGCTTTTCTTTGACTTTGTGGAAAGATTTAGTCTCCTCTACAAAGTTTTGTTGAACATCTTGCAATTCTGACTCAACATTTCTTTTATCTTGCATTGACTGCTTTTTCAGAATGTTCTATTTCTTTACGCTGTGCTGGCACCATCTTCCGAGCTGGTTGCTCAATTGGGTGATGATCTCCTGTGTCAATATGGTGCTTCACACTACATTGGAGCAGTAGTTCTGATTTCATTGGGATCACTGTCGTCCATAACACTTTCAATTCACCACCAGCAATAGTCTATTTTACCACCTTGACAGGGACTAATCTTCCTTTCACTCAAAGCTCCATGGAGCAGAAGTCCAGTTGACACACCATAGACGGCAAGTAGTCCAGACCTAAGAGACAAGGATACTCCATCTCCGTCACATAGACTGGAAGCATGACCTTTTGTCCTGAAACTTCGGTCAGTACACCAACTGGTCCTCTCAATTCAGTACAGTGCCTGGTAACACCACACAACTGCTGTTATATGGACTGTTAGATATGTAATTCGTCTGACGTTCCGTGTGTCATGTGGTTCGTCTGAGTTCATTGTTTCATTGTTGTTGTCTTGTGGGACTGTCGTAGTAAAATGTCATTGATATATATATGGCGGACATGACTTTTGTTTATTCATAACGAACATTGGGTGAGTGCGTTCTTTGTATGTAATTGAACAATAAATGTAATAATTAAATTGTATAACTCGTTATGTTATCTCTGCGAGTCAGTCCGAGGGAAACATAACAGAGTTTATTGGCGTCGCCGATAGGACCGATAGGATACATGCTTACTTTACCGTAAAATTATTCATCGTAATAACAATGGCTGAAAAACAGACAGTAGAACTTATTAAATTGTTTAGGGAACAAATGGACAAGCAAATGCAACAACATCAGAGAGATATGGACGCTCTGTTAAAACTGTTTGGTGCTCGACAAGTTGAAGGCGATTCTAGTGGCTATTTTTCAGCTGCTTCAACAACAGTGTCGATTCCACCATTTACTGCATTTGATTCAGCGACAGAACTATGGCCTGATTACTGGTCAAGATTCCGTACGTTTGTGGCTGCTAATGCTGTACCTGAAAAACGCATGGCACAAGTGTTCCTGACCAATCAGACTGCTACTGTTTACAAACAACTTGCTAATCTGGCTACCCAACAAAATCCGCCTAAAGATATCAACAACTTGATAATGGACGAAATCGTTGACTTCATGAAGGAACAGTTCGACCCTAAACTTTTCATTGTGAGAGAGCGTTTCAAGTTTTGGAGTGATATGCAACGGAAGCCAGGCGAAACTCTCCAGGAGCTGGCAGCACGTATACGCCAGGATGCAGCTACCTGTGATTTTCCAGCGATCACCAACCCACAGGATGAAGCTCTGAGACAGAGATTCATATGTTCGGTTAACAATGAAGCGGTTCTGAAGGCGCTTTTTAAGATAAAAGACTCAGAACTAGATTTTGCCCGTGCTGTCCAAGTTGCCATCGAGACGGAAGACGCAGCAAAGGTTGCAAAAGAAACTGTTTACGGTTCCAAAACCAAGCAGGTGTACAAGGTCCAACAGAACAAGAATAAGAGTCCTCAAAAGAAACATCAGCAGTCTTATTCCACAAACCAGGAGAAATGCTACCGATGTGGAAAGGCCCACAAAGCAACAGACTGTCCTTTCAGGGAAACCAAATGTCATTTTTGTGATAAAAAGGGTCATTTGCAAGCGGCGTGTAGGAAAAAACAACATCAGCAACGCAATGGCCATTCACAAACTCCCGTGAAAAGAATCACAAAAGCTGAGCTAGTCAAGGCGATCCTAGGTGAAGTTTCCCGAGACACTCACAGTTTAATTGTGCCAGTAACAATCCAGAACAGACTGTTCACAATGGAATTAGACACTGCTACTACAGGCAATTTTGTTTCCTTGTCAGTCTGGAAACAACTTGGAAGACCAAAGCTGCAAGATGTCAAGCATCGCTATGAATCTGCCAGCAAGCACAACCTGCCTGTTCTAGGAACTTTCATGGGCCAAACCAAGGATCCAACAACTGGTAAGCAGGATCTTATACCTTACATAGTCACCAAGATCTCTGATCTTAATTTGCTGGGTCGGAATGCTATCCAGACTCTGGGAATTTCCGTAGACACTGCTCTAGGTTTGAAAAGCATAGACAGCCAAGCTAAGAGGGAAGGTGCAGAAGGGATGTATCCAAAGACCTCAAGCGAGCCCTATGTTTCCCTGCAGTAAGATTGTAACAACATGTGTGATGAATTTCCAGATCTTTTCAAGCAAGAATTGGGATGTCTCAAGAACTTTGAACTGGAAGTGAAGTTCAAATCGGACGCAACACCAGTCTTTCACAAGGCACGTCCGGTCCCATTTGCTCTTCGTGATGACCTGGCCAAAGGTTACGAAGAAGGCATCGCCAAGGGAATCTGGAAGCCTGTTCAATTCAATGAATACGGAACGCCAGTGGTACCGATTCGTAAAGCACACGCTTCAAGCAACCTGAAGCGCAAACTACGGATTTGTGGTGACTACTCTGTGGGAATTAATGACCAACTTGCTGATCACCGTCATCCAATGCCACTCCCTGCTGAACTGATGCAGAAACTCGGAGGTGGATTCAGATATACAAAGATAGACCTTGCTGATGCCTATAATCAGATCAAACTGGCTCCAGAAAGTCAACGCAGACTCGCACTCAGCACTCACCGTGGAGTACTCCTGCAACAACGACTCCCTTTCGGAATCAAGTCAGCACCTGGTTACTTTCAGGAGATCATGGAAAACCTGACCCATGGTCTACCTGGAGTGGCCGTCTTCCAGGATGACATGCTCGTCAGTGGGAAAGATGCAAACAGTCACTTAAACAACCTAAAGTGTCTGCTCACACGTCTAAGCGACAATGGACTCAGATGTCGCCGTGAAAAGTGCCAGTTTGCACTACCCAGTGTAGAATACCTTGGACACATTTTGTCGGCTGAAGGGATCACTAAGGGATCCAAAGTCGAAGCAGTCTTAAAGATGCCATCTCCAACGAACGAATCAAGCTTGAAATCTTTCCTAGGTTCAGTTCAGTTTTATGGAAAGTTTATCCCAAACCTAGCCAGTATAGCAGAGCCACTCTATTGCCTTACAAAAAAGTCAACTATTTGGAAGTGGGGAGATGAGGAACAGTCAGCTTTTGATCACTTGAAAAATGTACTTTCATCAAGTCAAGTTCTGATACACTTCGATCCAAACAAAACTTTGGGACTGGCTTGTGACGCATCAAACGTTGGTATTGGAGCAGTCCTGTTTCACCGCTATCCTGATGGAAGCGAGCGCCCAATATCCAATATGTCCAAGACTCTCACTTCTGCACAGCGTAACTACAGTCAAATTCAAAAGGAAGCCCTAGCTATCATATTTGGCTTGCAGAAGTTTTACCAATATTTGTACGGTCGTAAATTCGTACTCGTGACTGACCACAAGCCACTGACATCACTATTCAGTCCGAGGAAAGGGACGCCACTTCTCGCTGCTAACAGACTAGCACGATGGGCCCTGTGGCTGAACCAGTTTGACTACACCATTGAATATCGGAAATCAGCAGATCATGGCAATGCTGATGCCCTCAGTCGCTTGCCATTCGGTGATGACAACGACTTTGACAGAAAGGAAAATGGTGAAGACATAGACATGGTGTGTGCCATCAAAGCTCTTAGTATTCAAATCCAACCTGTGGATGCTAACATCCTCCGTCAAGAGTCAGGGAAAGATCCAGTGATATCTACAGTGATGCGCTACGTCCGTGAAGGCTGGCCACCAAAGAACATGGAGATCAATGACGAAGTCAACAAGTTCCGTAAGTTATCAAACTCACTTAGTATCTGTCATGGATGCCTTATACATGGATCTAGAGTTGTGATTCCACATAGCTTGCAGCCAAAGATCCTCAATCTTCTGCATCTCGGACACTTTGGCATGGAACGCATGAAACAGCTAGCAAGAACTGCTGTATATTGGCCTGGTATCGATGCTGCTATAGAGATAGCCAGTCGACGATGTGATTCATGTAACGAACATCAAAGGCAGCCATCTAAGCCTCCAGTTCACCCATGGATGTTACCAGAAAAGCCGTGGAGCCGCTTACATCTGGACCATGCAATAAATTTTATGGGTAGAGATTGGCTGGTGATCACAGATGCTTATTCCAAGTACCCATGCATTCATCCCACTTCCTCCACGTCCTCCAAAGCCACTTTGAATCTGCTTGAGGAAGACTTTGCGCACTTCGGATTTCCTCACACACTGGTCACCGATAACGCACCAACTTTTACGTCTGAGGAGTTCCAGAGCTGGTGCAAAGAACGCGGGATCACACACCTGACAGGTGCACCTTACCACCCAGCTACCAACGGAGCAGCGGAACGTTTGGTGCAGACCTTCAAACAAGCTCTGAGGAAGTCTTCTCTTCCGCCGACACGAGCACTTCAAGAATTCTTGATGCAGTACCGGAGAACACCGACATCCTGTGGATTCTCTCCAAGTGAACTTTTGAATCACCGGCAGATACGAACAAGGATTGATTCTCTGCTGCCATCGCCAGTACACATTGCTCAAGGCAAACAGTCTAAGGAAGCACATAAGTCTCAGGTGACTCCAAGCTCGGCTGATGTCGCTAAAGTTACCAGGCAGTACAAGGCCGGAGATCCTGCGTATGCACTATACTATGGACCTCGCCGAGACAAAGATCCCCGATGGGTACCAGCAATCATTAAGAAGTCATTGGGTACTCGCTGCTTTAACGTGAAGGTCATACCTCATGGCCCGATGTGGAGACGACACTGGGAACAGCTGCGACCGCGGTACACAACTGAGGAAGACAATGAACCTGGTGATGCAGAAAACACTGTATTTGAATTTGCAACAGATCACCCGATGGAGATCTCGGAAACTGTGCCACTAACACAAAGACAAACCAGACCCAAGACCATGTTACCCGTTCCAGAGTATGGACCAGACAACCCAAGACGGTCCAAGAGAACCCGTAAAACCCAAGAGAGACTTTGCTGTTGATACTTCTTGTGTAGCATCAATTTCAGTGGGGAGGTGTTATATGGACTGTTGGATATGTAATTCGTCTGACGTTCCGTGTGTCATGTGGTTCGTCTGAGTTCATTGTTTCATTGTTGTTGTCTTGTGGGACTGTCGTAGTAAAATGTCATTGATATATATATGGCGGACATGACTTTTGTTTATTCATAACGAACATTGGGTGAGTGCGTTCTTTGTATGTAATTGAACAATAAATGTAATAATTAAATTGTATAACTCGTTATGTTATCTCTGCGAGTCAGTCCGAGGGAAACATAACAACTGCCATGATGACTCTGGTAGGTCTCGATGCTGTAACATCTCGGGTCTCACAAAAGTCTGCTCCAAGGCTGAACCAATCACAAGGCAACACTCCTGGCCATCAATTCTGTGCTGTTAATTACAGTCCTTTTACATCTCAGGGTTGGAGCTTCTTTGGAATATTTGGCTGGCAGTTGCCCCTTAACACCAGCACCTTCTAGTTTTCCGACTCTCCCTTGTCTTTCATTATCTTCTTACTATCCTTCTTTTGTGTGGGGCAGTGAAAACTGAGATGTCCCTTTTCACCACATATCCAGCACTCTCTCCTAAGTGTGAACTTTTTACTACTGTCCTGCTTTTACTCTCTCTTCAGGCTGTAGCAATCTTGTATCTTGTGTCCTGGCTTCCCATAGTGCCAACAATTTATTTCAACCATCTTTTGTTCTTTTTTCTTCAAACAGCTTTCTCTGATCTTCTTGCAGTACCAGCAACTTAAATCTTCCTGCTTCACGTACTTGCCCCTTCCTTGCTTTGAATCTGGAACTGTAGTCCACCTGGAATCTTCCTGTGCTAGACCTTACATATGACTCAAGTTCCAGAGCTCTAGCCAATACCTCTTGTATAATATTTGGCTATGGTTGTTTCACTTCAACTCTGCACTGCCCAACTGTTCTCTCAGAAGAAGAACCGAAAGTCCCTGGGCAAGCTGTTGTAGTGATTCTCCTCTAGTGCTTACACAAGTCTGAAATTGTACTTTGTTCACTTCACTCAGACACATAGTGATATATCTTCTCTCTAAAAGTGGGTATAATTGAAGTATAGTTTGGTTTTGAAATACCTGAGATATTTTGAGTAAAAATCAATTTTAGGTGTTACCAATTTTTTGACAACTTAAAGCTGCATAAGTCTACACCAAAAAAATTCTACTCATTGAGTTCTTTTAAATAATCATAATTAAAGAATAGTTTTCCTGCTAAATAACTGAGAAATTACAAGTTAAAGTAAATATTAGGCTTTACTCTCCCATGTTTGGCTCTACATTTTTATCATAACATTTTTTCTATTGAACCAAATTTCGATTATTTTATGTCAAAATGTAGCTTACCTCTAGCCCATCAAAGTGCAAAAAAACCTAATTAAGATTGAGCTAAAACTGAATTAGTGGTAAAGCGTTAAATTGGTTGTGAGTGAGTAAAAGTTGGAAACAACAAATTATCACTTTTTTCATCACTTAAAGCTGGGTAACTTTTTTCTATCTAATATCTTTTAACAGGGTTTTCACCAGAAGATTCTACTCATCAAGTTCTTTTAAAAAAATATAATGAAAGTATAGTTTGCTTTTGAAATACCTGAGATATTTTCAGTCAAGATCAGTTTTAGGTCTTACCGATTTTTGGCTACTTAAAGCTGCATAACTTTTTTCTATCTCATGTCTTTTAGCGAGGTCTTCACAAAAAGATTCTACTTATTGAGTTCTTTTAAAAGATTATAATTAAGGTCTAGTTTTTCTTTTAAATAACTGAGAAATTACAAGTCAAAGTAACTATCAGGTGTAACTCTCCCATTTTGAGCCCTACATTTTTTTATCATAACTTTTTTTTTCTGCTGAACCAAATTTCAATTGTTTTATGTCAAAATTAGCTTACCACTAGTTCATTATAGAGCAAAATACTGAATTAAGATTAACCTAAAACTGAATTAGTGGTAAAGCATCAAATTGGCCGCAAGTGATTATAAGTTGATCTTAATATTATTCACATACTGCCATGTGTGAATAATGTATAATATATTCATCATCCAGTGTTTTAAATCCAGGGTTTGTCCCCTCTTAACATCAAGATCTACCTTGATGTCATAGCAACTGCCCTCACACCATCTCGTCAGGTTTTGGGTGTCCTCCTTTTTCAAACCAACCCTCCCAATCTCCTCCTCTACCTTTTCCTTGGTCTACCTCGCTTTTGTGCTCCATTTACCTCAAACAAAATCACCCTCCTCAGAACATGCTCTTCATCCCTCCTCAACACATGCCCATACCACCTCACTCCATTCGCCCTTGCCAACCATTCTACTGATTCCTTTAACCCTAGCATTTCCATCAAATCCTCAGTCCTCTTCTTATCAAACAGCTTCACCCCACACATTTCTCTCACCATTGCTCTCTCAATCCTTCTCAAAATTACCATCTCTCTCTCTCCCTCAGACACCATGTCTCATTCCCATACAACATTGCAGCAGCTCTCACACAACTCTTATAGACCCTTCCTGAACTTCACCCAGTCAAGTCTTGCTCTTGCTGTTACAGCCACTTCACATCTACCACTTACATCCACTCTATCTCCCAAATAACAAAACCCTCTCACTATTTCCACCTCATCACATAGTGTTTCCACTGGTTCCACCAGTGCTCGAGCTCCTTTCTTACATCTTCCAGAAACTCTCTCACCAGTCTTGGGGTCACCTTCTTCATTTTTGTATATTTACCATGAATCCATTTCTCACATCTCGTACACAACACTGTATTTGCCATTACCCTCCTTCCATATACACCGCGTGGATCCACCTTACACACTAACACTTCTTCCATTCTCTCACTATCACCTTTGTCTTCCCAAGGTTTACCTTCAAACCCTTACTTTCAAACACCTCCTTCCATTTCCAAAACTTCTCCCTCAATCCCTCCATCATCTCACTCATTAGAACAAGGTCACCCACATACAGTATCTCCATTATCAATCCCTTTCTTGCATTCTCCATCTCCACATCAACCACTATTGCAAACAACAATGGTGACAACACAGATCCTTGATGCACACCAACTTCCACTACAAACTCCAATTCTAACTCTTGTCTTGTTTACATATTTCTCTCCTATGACATCACGATTTTCTCTCACACACTGTCTTGCAACACAAAACACTTCATGTCTTTGGTCCTCACGATGCAGAACATTGGCAAATTTTTTCTTATTTGCTTCTCCTCTGGCTAAGTAAACATGTCTCCTAGCTTCCCTTCTGGTGATATGATACAGTTCCCTGCTATCACCATTCTTCCAGTCCTTCCATGCCTGTTTCTTTTCCCTGATGGCCTTGTCAACTACATTGTTCCACCACCACATTACCTTAGGTTGAGAGGAGACTTTGCACCATCCACAGATCTGGTCATTAGCCCTCAACAGGTTGTGACATAGGAACCTCCAGTTGTCTTCCACATTATGTGATGCTATATCCTCCTCTTTTTTGTCAAAAGCTTTGAGTAATACGTCTCTAAATCTCTGTCCATTCAGAGGATCCTTAAGCTCCCAGACCCTTCTTTTCCATGCTGGTCATCTTCTGGGCATCCATTTAGCCCTGATCCTCAAGTCACTAACTACTAACCTATGTTGTGGGGTGCATTCTTCACCTGAGAAGGTTTTGGCATTTATAAGTAGCCATCTCTTTCCCATTTCCTGGTGAGAATGTAGTCAATCTGACTAATGTGTCCACCAGACTGGTCAGTGAACAGGTGACTGGTAGGTTTCCTGAAGTTAGTATTACAGACCATAAGATCATTTGCATCACAGAACTCCAGCAGTCTGGTTCCCTCCGCATTGTGGGAACCAAATATATAGCCATCACGTACACCATGGAAGCACTCTGCTTGTTGTCCGACATGCCCATTGAAGTCACCATCCACAAAGAGAAGGTCTCTGTCATTCATTGATGAGGTAGTCTGCAAGAGGATGTCATAAAATCGGTCTTTCTGTTTATCAGATAGCCCTGGCTGATTGGCATAAGCCGACATAATGGTTGTTAATCCATGTTGTATCACTAATCTAAGCTTAAGTATTCTATCACAGACTTGGATTGAACCTAGGGATCTTAAGTTTTCTCTAACATACGGCATGGAAGATGAAATTGTGGGTATATAGATAGATAATGAAATAATAAAGTAATTATAATTTGCACTGTAAAAGAGGTTCTTAGATGTGTGCTAGGTTGGAAACAAAAGTTGCTTATCTGAACATCTTCTTTGACTTCTACTTCGTGTGGCAAGATATTAGATTATGAGGTAGGGGAATCTGAATAGAGCTCATTTATATAGGGTGGGATGGGGTGGGGAGTGGAGGTAATGTCATTGTATTGGGAGAAGCAAGTGGTTAATGGAACTGAGTGAGAGAGAGAGAGACTAGATTTGGCTGACTGGAGACAAAACACGAGATGAAATTTTTGGGATTTAGAGTAACGTAACTGAACAATTGGATTTAATTTGCCATCATACAAACCACTAAGTGAATAACACCACAAAACAGCAAACACTCTGGCTGCCGGTATGAAGGAATAACAATAATGAGATAGAATTGGACATTTGCATTCTTAACTAGGGCTATAACCAACAGTATTCAGTCAGCCAAACTGTGACAAAATTAGATGAATGAATAACTATAATGAACGTGAAAGAGAGGGAGAAGAGAGAATTAGGAAGAATTGGATTGAACATAGGGATCTTAAGTTTTCTCTTACATACAGCATGGAAGATGAAACTGTGGATACATAGAGAGATATATACATGCGTCCTTTTATCCTTTTTTACTTGTTTCAGTCATTTGATTGTGGCCATGCTGGAGCACCACCTTGAATTGTTTTAGTTAAACAAATCAACCCTAGGACTTATCAGTTTTTTAAGCCTAGTACATATTTTATCAGTCCTTTTTGCTGAACCACTAAGTAATGGGAATGTAGTAAACACACCAACACCAGTTATCAAGCACTTGATGGGGAACAAACACAGGCACAAAGACGAGCCTGGTGTAGCCATCCGGTTGCACCAGTCCTCAGTCAAATCGTCCAACCCATGCTAGCTTGGAAAGCGGACGTTAAACAATGATGATGATGATGATGATATATATATAAGGGTAAAGATTTATCAATTTATTAATTTATTAATAAATCAACAATTAATAATTTTTACCAAGCCCTTCGGTATGTAAGCACCATTATCGGTGGAGAACTTATTTAAAAGTTCCCATACATTTATAAACATAATTAAGGGATCAGCAAGCATTTGCTTCACCATATACCGAAGTTCAGAAATAGCAGCTAAAAAAGCTGAGACTCCAACAGATAGCATTACTTGTAACTCACAAAGGCAAAAACAATGAAAACTAACCATTTAAAGTTAATCATAGACGCATTTCTGGATTACAAGTAATGCTATCTGTTGGAGTCTCAGCTTTTTTAGCTGCTATTTCTGAACTTCGGTATATGGTGAAGCAAATGCTTGCTGATCCCTTAATTATGTTTATAAATGTATGGGAACTTTTAAATAAGTTCTCAACCGATAATGGTGCTTACATACCGAAGGGCTTGGTAAAAATTATTAATTGTTGATTTATTAATAAATTAATAAATTGATAAATCTTTACCCTTTTAATTTGTAATAATTATTCACTCCCTGATAGTAAACGCAAAGCTTCTGCGGTATTGTTTGTAACACACATGGTAATTTCTTGAGGAGGAAGTAGTGGAATGGCTGGCCGAGGTAAGTTCGGTTATGCTTTCAGATTGTGTTGAGGCATGATATTCACTCGTTCATACTTGCGCGGTTTGCTAGCATAGTCGAATGTACTACTGGAATATCATACTGATGACGGGAATTGAATTTTATCATTCATAATCCAGAAACGCGTCTATGATTAACTTTAAATGGTTAGTTTTCATTGTTTTTTCTTCTTGTTTTTGCCTTTGTGAGTTACAAGTAATGCTATCTGTTGGAGTCTCAGCTTTTTTAGCTGCTATTTCTGAACTTCGGTATATGGTGAAGCAAATGCTTGCTGATCCCTTAATTATGTTTTTATATATATATATATATATATATATATATATATATATATATATGTATATATATATATATAGTGAGAATTTACAAAAAACCAAAAGATGAAGACGGGTGTGTAAACAACAAACAGATGTATTAGTTTAAAGCTCGGGAAGTGAGAAAGTCTTTTATGTTTTGAGTCTACGTTCTTCGAGAGAAAGGAACACAGAAATAAACAGGGAGAGAAAATAGAAAAAGGCTTAGTGGCTAGCGATCTATCATGGTGAATGCTGGACAGAGGGGTCACACAGGAGAGCTAGGAAGAAGGGTAGACAATAAAGTAGTGGTGATCCCAAAATGAAGGTGCGTGTGCGTGTGGAAGGGAGCTGGTGACCTTGGTGTGGGTGATAGTGTAGGTGCTGGTAAGGTGTTCAGTGCTAGTGTTTGCAGGGTGGTGTGGTATGGTGGTGTGGTGTGGTGGTGTTAGGGTGTGGGGAAGCAAGGGTTGGGGGTCTGTGGGGGTGGGGTGAGATGTATACGGATGGTGGGGTTGGAATGTGTAGGGGTGGGGTATATAATGAAAGAAAGAAAATGTAGAATTATGGATGTATAAATTATTTATATGAAATAATAAGGCTGAAAGTTTTTTTTATAGAACCAAAACAAATAAATTATAAATTATAAGACTCTGAAAGAAATGGTAGATGCCATTTTTGAATTATTTAATCCCTAATGAGGACCTGACATCCTCAAATTGACTGTATATATATGTGTATGATAGGCTTCTGTCAGTTTCCATCTACCAAATCCACTCACAAGGCAGATGGCCTGAGGCTATAGTAGAAAACACTTGCCGAAGGTGCCATGCAGTAGGACTGAACCTGGAACCATGTGATTGAAAAGCAAGCTTCTTACCACATAATCATGCTTGTATATACAGTGGCCTACAATAGATTTTTAGCCAAAGGAGTAAAACAGTAACCATATTCAACATTTAATAACTCAAGAAGTACCCAACAGAATAATCTGAAAATTTGCACTATTATTTGGTAGAACCCCCTTTCACAAGTTTCACAGCTTTTACAGAGTCTTTTATCATTTCAACTAAGTTAGTGACAATAGTTTGATCCATGTTATTCCATGTTTCCAAGAGAGTGCTTTTAAGGGCTGCCACAGATGTAACTTTGACAGAATTAGCTCGAATTTGTCTGTCAAGGTACTCCCAGACATGCTCAATGGGGTTCAAGTTGGGGCTTTGAGGTACCTACTGAGGGACTTGATGCCATGCATTTCTCTCCAGGCATTTGAAACTTTGCTTGTATGACATGGTGCTCCATCTTCTTGAAAAAGAGGTGTTCTTATCTATTTTACCAGTGTTGTAAATTAGAAGCAGTTCCTTTTCTAATATAGTAGTATTTCAGTCCATCCAACAGGTTTTCCATGGAAATTAGCTCAGATTTCCCTTCTGTCCAGACAGCCCCACAAACCATGACTCCAATCCATGGTATGTTACAAACATTTGGCCTTCCAAGTTTCAGTTTTGTCCCTCCATACATAGGCTTGCCTTGAATTCAAATATTGGCAAAACTTACTTTCATCTGGCCACACCACAGACTTCCAAAATTCAGCTTCCTTCTCATGCTCCCAAGCCCAGTCGCACCTTTTCTCTTTGTTGGTGTCTAAAATCAATGGTTTCTTTCTTGCAATTCTTCTTTCATATGCTAGTTCTTTTAGGACTTTTCTTACAAAGTATGGCGACATTTCCATGTTGGTTATGACCTCTCTAATGCTAAGATGGCAGTTTCTGATGGTCTCCCTCTGCAGTACTCTCTTTTCTATATCTGAAACTATAGTCAGCCTTCTAGAATGAGGTTTCACATGACATTGTCCTTCTTGAAACCTTTTGACAATATTATTCAGTCTGATAATTTACCTTAAATAAATTTATTTCTCTGTTTGACTTTTTGCACTGATGCCATCCTATGATTTACCCTCATCTGAACTTACTAATTTGTGCACTTCCTTTCACTTTAATTGTGAAATATCATTTGAAACATCTATTACTCTGCGAAAGATGAGAGAAAATACAATATAAAATCTAAGAAACATGTTACAAATTATGAACTCTCAAAAAATTAATGTGATTAAAGCCTTATGGTAGGCCACTGTGTATATGATAGATCGCTGACCACTACATATATATTTTTTTTCTCCTTGTTTCTCTCCTTATTTCTTTGTGTTCCTTTCAGTTGAAGAGCGTAGCTCGAAACGTCAAAGACTTTCTCCATTCCTGAGCGTTAAACTAATACATCCATTTGTTGTTTACACCACCTGTCTTCGTCTGTTGTTTTTTTCATAAATTCTCCCATATATATATATATATATATATATATATATTCTATGTATGTATATATTCTTTTATTCTTTTCAGCTCCAAGGCCGTGGCCATGCTGGAGCATCAGCAGTGTAATCACCTTTTCAGTGGCCAATGTTATGTGATTGGCTTTTGGTGAAGGAAGGAGTTGAACACTGTTGCTTTCTTTTGAGTTTCCTGCCTTGATATATATAGGTTCATCTTGGACCTTGGATAACAGGAGGTGAAGTTGTTTCTTGCAAACATCTATCCCTACTCCATGAAGATCACTCAGATGTTTAGGCAAGGCATTAAATAGCTGTGGGCTCAAGCTGTTGTAGTATATGGTCTTCAAGCTGTTATATATGAATCCCAAGCTGTTGTAGTATATGATCTTCACTCTAGATGGGATAGCTGAGACCTTTGGAACTGTGCAATGATGTCCAATTTGGGGGTTGGTAGAGCTCTTGATACCAAAGTTTGGTGCCAGCCCCTCCAGGATCTTCCATACATGTATCACTGCATACCTCTCCCATCTTCACTCCATGGAGTAGAGTTGTAGCTCTTTCAGTCTCTCCCAGTAGCTAAGCTGTTCCATTGGTGCAATCTTCCTGGTGTAGCACTGCTGAACTGCTTCAAGTTCTGCTATTAATCTGACACTGTAGGGTGACTACTGTTGAGAGCAGTAGACCAGACAGCTGAGGACAAATGTCCTCCATACAACCAGCATAGTTTCTTTGTCCCTTGTTCTGAAGGTTCTCAGAATCCATCTGGCCATTCGCCTGCACATTGCCACCGTCTTGGTGATATTTATATGAAATAAGGCATCTTTGCTTATATTAATCCCGAGATCACACACTGTATGTACTCTAGGATTGCTGCTTCTTTTGGTCCAAAGTATCATTGCAGCTTGTGAGCACCAGTTAGCTGGTAGTGGAGGGCTTGGAATTGACCTGCATTAAATTGCATGTTGTTTTCTTCAGCCATTTATATATGGCATCTAGCTCTTTCTGTACTGCTTTTGTGTTGGCATAGCTAGTAAATTATCACAGGCAATAAAAAATGCAGATGAAAAAGCTTACAGCAGGATGTGAATGCAATATAAAAGTGGGCTGAAGTAAACAACATGTAACTTAATGTTGGAAAATTTCAAGCACTGTGCTGTCAGCTCACAAATGCACTGCAGCCTGCATATACAGGACCCAAAGGTACTGCAATCCCAGAATCACAGGCAGTGAGAGACTTGGGGGTCAGTATATGCAATGATGCATCATTTCATATGCACCTTACCAAGATAGCAGCAAAGTACTTTCAACAGGCAGGATAGATACTAAGGTTCTTCAAGACAAGAGACCAAGAAGCTATATTGACCCTGTGGATGACTTTTGTTATCAGTTGCCTGGACTACTGCTTTCAGCTCTAGTTGCCACATAGTGTCAAACTAACAGCAGAGCTTCATGCGATCCAATGTCACTGTTGTGGTGAAATCCTGACACCTCTGTGTCTGTACTGAACTGTCCTAAACTTTATAAAGGCACATGCATACTGACAGTGCGACATACAGTGTGGTATGTGCAATCACATTTGTGAAGGCAGTCATAGAAATCGTTGAGAAGAGATATGTTTGTTACTGATTTAGTTTTTGTAGTGTTACAGTGTACTCTATATCCAAACGCAAGGACATAAGAGTCTCGACGAGACATTCAAAGTTCACTGTGAATGTTCTTAGCATGGATGACCTATTAGCTTTTGTGGTACAATTGCAGCAGCAACTACAACAACAACAATAGCAACAGCAGTAACGGCAACTACAACAGCAACAACAACAGCAAAATCAACAGTTGTTGGAATTATTGTTGCAGTCCAAAAACACTTCAGGTTTGCTTTTGGTAGACGAGGTTGCTAATTCAGTTGAAGAATTTACTTATAATCCAGAAGGGATTATGTTTTCAGCATACTTCAGAAGATATGAAGGAATCTTCAAAGAAGAATGTAGAAACTGGCAGATGAAAAGAAGGTATGACTTCTTTTAAAGAAATTATCACCCACAGAAGTACTGTAATTACATCCTGCCGAGAAAACCATCCGAAATTTGTTTCAAGGAAACAACCTGTTATCTAAAATAGTCAGCAAAAGAAGTTCACTATTTAATATTTGCTGGGAGTGCTTGAATTTAAAAAAAAAATAAATTGAAGATTTTGTCACATATGCTGGAATCGTTAACAGAGAATGTGAAAAATTTAAGCTAAACAAATTAACCCTGGACATTTTCAAATGTCTAATCCTTGTACAAGGATTAACTGCAAGCAAAGATGCAGAAATACAGGCTCCGATATTGACAAAACTAGAACAAGGTTTGAAACTAACTCTACAGGCAGTAGCTGAAGAATGCCAAAGCATTATAAATTTGCAACAGGACGCAGAAAAAAATCGAAAAAGATTATTCAAATATATATATGTGTCGACCTGTAACAGATAAGAAAAAAGAAAAACAATAGTCAAAACCCAAACCATGCTTTGAGTGTGGAGAAATACATTTTAAAAGAAACTGTCCTTTTAGAAATTTAAAATGTTTTGGATGTGGAAAAATCAGACATAAGAATTCACATTATTGGGTGAAATAAAAAAGGTCGAATGAAAAAATTTGACGGAAAAAGTATTGTCAACACAAATGCAAAGTGAGGCAAAAAAAAATGAATATTTGTCTCCATAAAAATAAATAATGTGAATATGAGACTACAGTTGGACACAGGTAGTGATATCACAATAATTAACAATGATACATGGAGAAAAATAGGAAAGCCTACTTTGAAAAAATTTTTTTAAACGTGAGGTATTTTCAGGGAAACAATTGCAATTTTTGGACGAAATGATGAGGTGACATATCATGGAAAAACTTTGAAAGGCAAAGTTTTTGTATTAAAAAATAAGACAAACCTATTTGGCACAGACTGGATGGAACTATTTAATTTAGGGGACCTCCCCATAAATATTTTTTGCTATAATGTAAACGGTTCTTAATGCCAGTTCAAATAAGGCATTGGAGGATTTAAAAAAGGAATAGGTAAAGATTTTTCCTGATGTTTTTTCTGAAGAATTAGGTAGGTGCACCAAGACAAAAGTAAAATTTCAAGTGAAAGCAAACACTGTGCCGGTATTTAAGCCAAAGCAAGCTGTACCTTTCATGGCATTGAATCAAGTCAACGAGGAATTGGATAGATTTGAAAAGCTTGGAGTTATAGAAAAAATTGATTATTCAGAATGCGCATCACCAACTGTTTATGTAAAGAAAAAAAATAATAAAATACGAATGTGTGCTGACTTTTCAACAGGCTTGAATGAATGTTTGTTGACATACAATTACCCATTACCAGATCCAGAGGAAATTTTTGCAAAACTCAGTGGAGGAAAATTTTTTTCAAAGCTGGACTTGTTGGAGGCATATTTACATTTACAAGTCGAGGAGGAATGTTCAAAATTATTTACAATAAACACCCATAAAGGTTTATATAAATTCAATCGACTTCCTTTTGGGATAAAGGTGGCACCTAGTATTTTCCAACAGGTGGTGGACACTATGCTTGTAGATACAGATTTCGCTATAGCTTACTTGGATGACATACTCATAAAAAGTGAGTTTTGAGGCCAGCATGAGGAACATGTTAAAAAGGTCTTTGAAAAAATAAAGGTGTATAGATTTAAAGTTAGTGAGGGGAAAATGCAAATTTTTCATGCCAGAAATAATGTGTCTAGTGCAAGTTATCGATAAAAATGGTTGTAGGCCAGATTCTTCAAGATCAACTGCAATAAAAAATATGCCTCCCCCCCAAAATATTACATTACAAGCATTCTTGGGGCTCGCAAACTATTACCAAACATGTATACTGAATATGCATGAGCTAAGAGCACTCTTAAACAACCTATTGAAAAAAGACTTTAAATGGTATTGGTTGGACAGGTGCCAAAAAGTGTTCAAAGAAATAAAGTTTTAACATCGGAACTGTCATTATCGCACTTTGATCCAAATTTAACAATAGTAGTAGCATCAGATGCTAGAGAAAGTGGTATAGGAGCGATAATTTTACGCAAGTATGAAAGTGGTAGCATAAAACCTATCGCTCATGCTTCACGTTCATTGATGGCAGCTGAAAAAACTAGCCAAATTAAGAAGGAGGCATTAGCCATTATTTTTGCGGTGAAAAAATTTCACATTTATACATGGAAGGAAATTTAGTCTGCAGACAGATCGTTGCCCATTGTTGTCAATTTATGGATCGCAAAAGGGCATCCCCATGCATACAGCCAACCAGTTGCTGTGCTGGGGTACAATCCTGCTATATTATGACTTTAAGATGGAATTTCTACCATCGTAAAAACTGTGACATGCAGATGGGCTGTCAAGATTGATACCTAAATACAATGAACCATTAGAGGACACAATAATAGCAGCATTAAAAGTTGAAATCGAAATAAAAAATATACTCTGCAACATAGTACGCAAACTACCTATCACTTTAGAGGAAATAAAAATTGAAGCAGAGAAGAATGTGTTCATAATAAAAATGAAAAAAATAGTGAAGTCAGAAGCAAATACAAAAACCCATGTAGCCGAGAGTAACACAGTTTCAAAATGGTATGCGATATTTGATGACATACTTATGTACGCTCAGAGGATTGTAACACCTGTTTCTTTGTAAAATTGTATGCTAAAAGAATTCCACATGGGACATCCAGGAATCGCCAGAATGAAAGCACTGATGAGAAGCTTCGTTTACTGGCTGAATATGGATCAGGATATTGAAAACTTTTAGTGAAAGCCTGCATGGGTTGTGCCCTGGCAACAAAAGCACCACCTATAAAAATTCATACCTTTGTCCAGATTACACATAGACTTCACAGGACCGTTAAATGGCTGGTATTATCTAATAGTTGTGGATAGTTATACGAAATAGCCATATGTAAATGTAGGAAGCCAACCCCCAAAGTAACAATGGAATTTCTGGACAAACTTTTTGCACGATATGGTGTCCCAGACACTGTAGTGTCTGATAATGGAACACAGTTCATATCAGAGGTATTTTAAAACTTTTGCAAAATGCATGCAATCGAGCATATTACTACTCCACCATACCATCCAAGATCGAATGAACTAATGAAATGTTTTGTAGATATGTTTAAGAGAGCACTGAAAACATTTAGGAATGAACCACTTGCTGATACTGCATTGACGCCAGGAAAGTCAGGTCAGTGTTTGATAAATTGCTATTGGGAAGAAAAGAAAAAAATAGAGAGAAACACTAAAAATAAGATAAAATACTTCAAAATCGGTGACAAGGTGTTTTTTAAAATATACAGAAATGGAAAGGGAAGTTGGGAAGAAGGTATAATAAGTTGATGTTTAGGAAAAATAATGTACATGGTAAAAGGTCATATGTGGGAACACAAAAGACGTTCAAACCAACTGAAAAACAGGTTTACAGAAGAAAGAGTAAGACGTGAAGAACCAATGTAATTTCTTTATGACATTTTTGATGTCCTGGTACCTCAAGGAATAGTCAAACCAACGTGTGCATTGACTAGGAAAAGAAAACAAACAGAACTTTTGTAAGTAGAGCCAAAACGAAAAAATATTCCAATTTCTTCCTGGGGAATTAAGTGAAAAAATGAAAAGGGGTTGGGGAGAGGTGGTAATAAATATATAATAAATAAAAAAAAATTATTGACTTCCAAGGAAAGTCAAGCTCAAAATGGGGAGATGTGGTGAAATACTGTGGGATAACAAGTGAACTGTCCTAAACCATATAAAGGCGCATGCATACTGATAGTGCGATGTACAGTGTAGTGTGTGCAGTCGCATTTGTGAAGGCAGTTGTAGAAGTCATTGAGAAGAGATATGTTTGTTACTGATTTAGTTTTTGCTGTTTATAACACTGTTACAGTGTAGTCTATATTCAAACTCAAGGATATAAGAGTCACTATGCTAAAAATATTGTAACAGTGCAGCAGATGAGCTACAGGGAAAGGTTGACAAAATTATGGCTTTACTACTTGGAGTGAAGATGCAACAGATGTGTTATAATCTACATATGGAAAATTCTGGAAGGCTTTGTGCCTACTTTCAGCATTGAGTGTTATATAAATGCCCAAACTGGATGTCATTGTATTTTACCAAAAGCACTGTCCGCTCCATCTAAATTCAGGATCAGGTACTACAATAGCTTAAGGATCAAAGGCCCAGAGCTTTTGAATGACCTGCCACAAAAATTAAGACACTTACACAATGTGGACATAGATGACTTCACAATCTTACAAAGAAACTAGACATTCTTTCCACAATATCAAATGAACCAATGGCCCAGCATGAGGTACAGATGAGGGCAGTAGTGTCAAACTCTCTCATACAGTCTGCCTTTTACTCTGAGTGAGAGGCCCTTTGTCGCCAGTAGAGGTAAGAGGTCTCTGAACTTTGCCCAGGCTATTCTTATTCTAGCAGCTACACTTTCAGTGCACCCACCCCCACTACTAATTTGGTCACCCAGATATCGGAAGCTATCAACCACGTCCAGTTTTTCTCCCTGGAATGTAACCGAAGTTGTTTTCTGCACATTTTCAGTGTTTATTGCACCTGAACATCTGCCATATATAAAAAACTAACTTCCTAGTTAATCTGCCTTATGTGCCCATAGCTTGCACTGGGTATATCTTATAGAGTTTCTACCTACACCTTTTCTACAGATCGAGCAGGGGTTTAGCACCTGTGTGATGCCATGTAAAAATGCATGTGTGATGACAGGTAACAGTGCCTGTGTGGCACCATGCAAAAGTGTCTGTGCAGTTCCATGTAAAAGTGCCCGTATGATGCCACATAAAAGCACCCAGGACACTCTGTAAAGTGGTTGGCATTAGGAAAGGCATCCAGTCATAGAAACCATGCCAAATCAAACTGGAATCTGGTGCAGCTCCCCAGCTTACCAGTTTTGGTCAAACCATCCAACCCATGCCTGCGTGGACAGCAGTTGTTAAACAATGATGATATATATATATATATATATATATATATGTATGTATGTATGTATAATATCTATGTTATATATGTCATCATCATCCTTTAACGTCTGTTTCTCCATCCATGCTGGCATGAGCTAGATGATTTGACTGGAGCTAAGAAGCTGCACCAGGTTCCAGTCTGATTTGGCTTGGTTTCTATAGCTGGATGCCTTTCCTAACGCCAACCATTTCACAGTGTGTGCTGGGTGCTTTTAATGTGCCACCAGCATGCTTTTTATGTGACTCTGACACAAGACTTTACACCAGGAGATGTAGCCTTAAAATTTCTTCTATGGAGGACAAATTTTCTTGAGCACAACAAAGCACCAAGTGTTTTCGTTCTTTGTCTGCTCGTCCAAAAGGTTCAGCGTTCTGAAGTCATCTTTCAGTACTTTGTCCCATGTCTTCCTGGGTCTCTCTCTTCCACAAATTCTATCCACTTTGAGAGATTGGCACTTCTCTTTGGAGCTGTCAGCATCCATTCACATCATATGACCAAACCAACACAGTCTTCTCTCTTGCCCACTGCATCAAATTCCTCTTATGTCTAACTTCTCTCTCAATACACTCACACTCTGTTACATGTGTACACTTTACATCTCCTGTGGAGCACACTAGCCTCATTTCTCTCTAGCCTTCGCATGTCCTTTGCATTCAAGGCCCATATCTTACTACCATGTAGAATTACTATTCATATGCTTGCATCATACAATTTTCCATTCACTCAGAGAGAGAAACCTTTGGTTGCCAACAGAAGTAAAAGCTCTCTGAATTTTATCCACCCTATTCTTATTCTAGCTATTACATACTTTGTATATCCACCCTGACTACTAATATCCTCCCTGGGTAGCAAAAATTATCTATTACCTCTGAAGAGCCTCTGGAACATTTGAGAAAATCGATTTCCCGAGTATCTGTAGTTTTTATGACTCCTGTGCATCTTCCACATATGAACACTACTTTCACTGATAGCCTTCCTATTATTCCACTGCACCTGTTGTGTGTCCATTGATTACACTGGGTACACCTTATGAAATTCCTACCTACACCTTTCCTACAAATCAAGCAGGGCCACTTTACCTGAAGTGGGTAGGGTCCCGTCTATTTTCTTGCTTAATAAGACCTCAGTCTTTGCTAAGTTAATCTTAAGTCCTTTAGATTCCAGGTTTTGCTTCCACACCTGGAATTTCTTTTCTAGCTCTGATATAGAATCTGCTTGGAAGGCAAGACTGTCAGCATATAGTAGTCACCAGGAGCCATCAATCTTGAATTCCTCTGTTATGACCTAGAGGACAATGATGAAAAGTAGGGGACTGAGGACTGAGCCTTGATGAACCCCTACCTGTACACCGAATTCTTCACTTTACTTGTGGTTAATTCTCACCTTACTGACAGTGCCCTTGAAAATAGGCTGTTACAGCTTTCACAATCTACTCATCCATTCCTGGCCTCCTCAGAGCCCACCATATCACACAGTGGGGAACTCTGTCGAAGATTTTCTTTAGATCAACAAATGCCAAGTATAATGGTTTATTCTTGGTTAAATATTTCTGTTGCAATTGCCTGACAATGAAAATAGCATCAATAGTGCTTTTCCCCGGGGCAAAACCAAACTGCATTTCATTTAGCTTAACTCTGTTTCTAATTAATTGTACTATAACTCTCTTTGTAATATTCATCCCCTGGTCCAGAAGTTTGATACCCCTATAAATGCTTCTAGCTTAGGCATTTCCCTTACCCTTGTAGCAGCTAACAATAATGCTGTTACACCAATCACTGGGTATTATGCCTTCTGGAATAACCTGATTAACTATGCTGGTAACTAGTCTGTATCCTACCTTACCAGATATTTGGAGTATCTCAGCAGTGACTCCAGATGGACCAAGGTTCTTCTCTATTATCATATCTTTAATTGCCTTATCTATCATACTGCTGTCCACTAAGATAGCTGGTCCCTCAGTTTAGTTCACATGAGAGAGACTCCTTTTATCCCATTCATTCTCAACATTCAATAGCTTTGCATAGTAACTCTTCCACATTTTTTTCTTGTCTGAATTCTAAGTGCAAACATACCATTATTCATCCATATACACTTCTCTCCCACAATATCCTGATTCTCTCTGACACCCTGACTCACAATCTAGAACACCTCATGTCTCTGATCTTCAAGCTGTAGGGCATTGGCAAACCTCTTCCTTTCTGCTTTTACCCTAGCTAGGTAAGCTGATGTCTCACTTCCCTTTTAGCTTCCTGATATGATTTCTGCTACCCACTCTTTTCCATTCTTTCCAGACCCGTCTCTTCTCTTTCATGGCCTTATCGACATCACTGTTCCACTACCATGTCACCCTGGTCTGGAAGAGGCTTTGCTCTCACCACAGTTTGGTCTGTCACCCTCAGTAGATTGTCTCATAGGAACTTCCAGTTGTCCTCTGCATCTTATGTCTCTATCTCTTCCTCCTTCTCATCAAAAGCTTCATTAAGAATATCTCTAAATCTCTGCCCATTTGGAGGATCTTTGAGCTTCCACAACTTCCTTTTCTATATTGGCTTGTGTCACTGAATTCTTCTGGCCCTAAGTCTGAAGTCACTAATCACTACCCTATTCTGCATTGTACATTCTTCCTCCAGGAAAGATTTTACATTTACTAGCATACACTTGTCCCTGTGTCTCATGGGAATGTAGTTGATTTAGCTGGTGTGCCTACCAGATTGGTAAGTGATCAGATGGTTGGCGGGTTTCCTGAAGTAGGTGTTGCAGACCAATAAGTCATGCGCATCACAAAACTCCATCAGCATTGTGCCCTCCTCATTTCTGGAGCCAAAGCTGTAACCTCTATGTACCCCCTGAAATTCATTGAGGTGTCTTCCAACATGTCCATGATGAGTACCTCCTTGTCATTTGTTATCAAGGTAGTCCTCAGAAGGGAGTCATAGAAATGGTGTTTTTGAGTATTTATGAGTCCAGTGTGTAGAGCATATGCAGAGATAACCGACACTTTTTACATCAAACAAGGCTATTCTTAGCTTAATAATTCTATAATATACTCTGACTACCTCAATTACCTTATCCACCCATTTCTCTGCTACTAGAATATCTGCACCACTTAGACTTGTGTGCCTACCCAGAAAAATTTGTATCTATATCTAGCTGAGGCTCCTCTCCATCAAACTTCTTGTACACAGCATGCACCTACATGTCTTTGCTCAAACATATCAACTATCTCTCCATACTGACTTTTCGTTGTGCCAACATTGACTGTAGCAACTCTAAAGCTAGCCAGTTTGGAATGTCAACACATTAATGGCATTCTGTAGAAAGTCAGCCTCTTGTACTAGTATCCAAATATTAATCTTGGCATTCTGAGTTTATGCTTTAGTCATACTTTGGAGTAATTGGATTTCCTTCAAGAGGTTGGTGTGAAGAGTTGCTATAGAGTTTTTTTGTTCTTCTTCCTCTCTTTTGGCATAAGATATAAATTTTGTTATTGTGGTTAACCATCAAATATGGCAGTGCAGTTTTTGATGCTTTCTTCAAGTTTCATTTTCCATCGAGGTTGCTTCTGTTTAGTAATTTTGTTATCCTGTTTGCTGTATATTTCTCTTTGGTGTTTTTTAAGAATGAGTGCAGCTACATATATGAAGGTGCTAATTGTCCAGTAATTAACATTACATGATTCCATGATCAATAACTTATTGGCATGAGAGTAGTTACCTTTTCCTTTAATATTGTTAAGAATGGCCTATCACTCATTGATAGTTCAGAAAAAGTTATCATCATCATCATCCTTTAATGTCTGTTTTCCGTACTGGCATGGATTGGATGGTTTGACCAGAGCTGGCAAGCTGAGGAGCTGCACTAGGTTCTGGTCTGATTTGGCTTGGTTTCTACGACTGGATGTCTTTCCTAATGCTAACTACTTTACAGTGTGTCCTGGGTATTTTTAACATGCCACCAGCATGAGTGCTTGTTACATGGTACTGGTACAAGTGCTTTTTATGTAGCACTGAAAAGGCCTATCCTCTTCACCAAGGGATGCAGCTTTAACACTTCTTTTGTGGAGGATGGTCTTCTTGAGTGCAGCAAGATGCCAGGTATCTTGATCCTTTGTCATCTTATCAGAAAAGTTTTTATGAACTGTGGTTTTAAAAACCTTTTTGAGTTGAATATATTCCACAGTCATCTCTTTCATATCAGTTCCACATGGAGATATATGAGATGGTGGCAGCAATTTGTTTGCATTATTTTTTATCTCTCTTATGCTAAATTTTGGTCAGTTCTCAGAGAATCAATTTGCATTGTGAAAGTAAGCCATTTTAATTTTTCTGAAAAAATAATGCTTGTTGCCAAAACTGTTTTGTGCTAGTATGTTTTAAGCCACTTCATATAGCCAAGAGGTGAATCATCATGGGCTCTTCCAAAGGGCTTAAGCAGATCTTAGTTTAAATGTGAAATCCAAGTAAAGTTGTATTGTCTTAAAGAACTTAAAAGTTTTGTAGTACTGCTTGTGTTGTTGTTGCTATCAGTACCAGCCATGATCATACACATGGTGTAAATTATATTTTGTAATCCACTTTGAATAACACTACATTGATTAGTAAAAGGTGTTTCTCTTATTTTTTAACTGAAGGAAAAAGCCAGTTATTGATTTTGGATAGAAGAGTTGAATAATTGAAAAAAAATATGTTCAAAAATTTGTTCTAAATGCTTCTCTAGCCTGCATGTCTGACTTGTGTGTGTGTGTGTGTGTTTTCCTTTCCTCTTTTTAATTTAGAGTTAATTTTGACTGGCTTAGTAGCAAGATTGTGAAAGAAAACAATGTTTTGTTCACTGTTCTTTAAATTTTAAGAAGGTTTTGCAGATTTTTATTACCCATTATATTATGATCATTTATAGTGTATGAATTAAGGAGTTGCATTCTTTCAGCTGTACTTCGATCCAGGCAGGTTGGTACATGTTCTGCTACCCCAATAACAATAGATATGAAGCTGAAAGTGTATCTTGAGTACTCCTTATCAATGGTCCACTCCTGCATTTTTCTGACCAAATTGGTATTTAGGAAGCTGATGATTTCCACAAAGCATATTTTTGTTTTGGCTTCTAATCCAACAATATCTGACTGGTTGCATTTTTAACTTGGTGACTATTGTAATTTTTAAGCTCCACCAATATTCTTTTGACCCATGTGTCTCAATATAGTCAACTTTGTCTTTTCTTAACCTGTTCTAGACCATTCTGCCACTGCATCATTCTTCATGGGAAGGTATTTGGAAGACATTCTCTTGCAGTTGGCAATAATGTGGTTGATGAATTCAGTCTTGGTTTTACACAGCATACATTTGTTGTCTGTCAATCTTTTCTGCTTTTTATGTTGTGCCAAACACCCTTGTACTACCTTTTCAGTGAACTGGTTCATTTTTAAACTTTGTTCTTCTGATGAATAGAATTGATCAATGCTCCTTGGAGAGAGATGTGTATCAGTTCTTACTTCACCTCAAGTCCATTAGCCATCCTAATTATGTTGTTGATTCCATAGTCTCAAACTTGGACAAGATAGTTACTGGTCTCTTTCTTCTTCTGCAGATATTGTTTCAGCGCCACATTATGTGCTTTATATGACATAAATACAGATTTAAGACCATGGCCACCATCCTTTTGTGGGAAGTATAGCCTGTTTACATCTTCACTGATGTTAAAATTCCCAGTTACACTGAGAGGTTGTAAGTTTGTACACCTATCTCATCAAGTTCTTGTAGTGACCAATTCAGAAAGTCAAATGTAGGTATGAGGACAGGCACTGCAAATGTGTTGTGAGCAATATGCTTATTGTAAGCTGAGAATTCAAGTGACTGTATTTTTTTACCCTCTTGAGGTACTCATTCCTTGTCTTCTTATTGAGAAGGAGAAATTTAGGTTAGATTGATGCTGAGTTTAGGGGAAGGTCATTGTGAATATTAAGCTGGGGTCACTCTGTTATGTTAATGGTAAATAAATATATTGTTGCACCCATGCATATATTCATTTAGACAGAAAAAAAGTAAAGAATATTTAGGAGTGAGAGTAAGGTTGATTTGCTAAGAGAGAAGAAAGAGAAGGAGATGGGAGATTAAGGTTGTATTCCCCTGTTATTAGAGGAACATAACAGTTCAAGTTAAATTGGTGGCTTGCTACTTAGCAGTAAAACTACACATTTGCATACTCATGCACATGCACATTCATTTACTGTGCACCTATAGTATCCCCATAGGTGTGCTTGTGCATGTACATGACTGCATATCTTCATGCAGAGAGAAAGATTACAGAGTTAAGAAAATATAAAGGTAGCTAAAAACAAAATTTCATGTTATAAATACAAAGAAGAGCTTCAAGTGGGGGTCGGGAATGCAGGAGGGTTAGTTATGGAATAATTGGGGAGGGCACTATTATTTGTATCGTAAGAATGTATTACATAACTTGTGTTTGTAATTAAAAATTAGGTTGCTTCATTCATTAATGCAATTATTGCATTGCATAGCAGATAGGACATCAGTGATGTAGAGATTGCATTTGTTGTTATAACTGTTATATGGTTTGGTATGGGTAATGATGGACCATTTTAAATTGTATAAAACTGAGTTTTGTTTTAGGTTATGAATGAGCCTAGATAAAGAAGTGCTGTTAGTTTTCACTTGATATTTAAAGCTAGAATAGTGGTTACCAACTCTGACTTTGAAGGTTGTGCTGCACAAGCCAATATATACATATTTGAAATCTTCTGTGGATACCATGTATTTATATGCAATATGTTCTGTGAGGCATATATTTTCTAAGGGACAGGTGGTGGGGTGTCTATAGCTGCATAGGATTCTAGAAGGTGTTAAAGTGGAGTTTGCAGAGTTATGATTACCTGGGGTTAACCTGGTGTTATTTGCAGTATCTGCAGTGGCTTTAGGATTGGTATTTTTGTGGTGTAGTGAGGGATTATACTGGCAGTGTTAGTTGTGGTAGAGTAGGAGAATTTAATAGATTGGGGATTGAAGATTTTCTTCAGAGTACTGGACCTAGAGAAATGTTTTTCAAGCAGAGCAAAGGAAAGTTTAGGTACTCTGGTCTGAACATTAAGAGCTAAGTGTGGGTGAAACCAGATAACATTGCATGTCCTAGACCACTTAGTTTGTTCTAGGGGGTTACCTGAGTATGGCTTGGGGTAGGGAGGTGTGTGCTGGTGTGGGTTTCAATGGGCTGTGGCAGATTTGGGATCCAGAATCCCAGGGTGAGAGGAGTGCCTATTGGGTTTGCAATTACGGTAAAATTTGGATGGATAGAGGAAGGGAGGAATACAGGAGATAATTCCGATTCTATCTAAAGGGGCAGATGTATCTGCAGTCTCAGGTTCAGTCGGGAAAGGATCACTCCATATAGGAAGGTATCTAATCAGATTTTGTTGTAATATTCAGCATAATGCTTGAATATATCTTTACTAGTGGATAGGGATGAGATCCTACAAGACACATTGTCACCAATGGTCTTTAGGACAAGGGGGTGGATTTGAGGAAAAGTTAACATAATTAAAGTTCTCCTGGAGTTTATAGTATGGATAGGAGGTGTTGTTTTGTAAATCTAGAGTAACATTTAGGAAATTAGCAGTTTTAATATTGGAAGTGAAAGAGACACTAAATTCATGTTTTTAAAGAAGTATCTGATTCTGTTCCTAAGTTGTTCTACCTTACAGCTACTAGAGTTCAGGATTGCAAACAGAGCATCATCCCTATATAGACCACTGAAAATATTAGGGAATTGGTCCTGGAGACAATGGAGCAGGTAACAACCCACAAAGTGGGTAACTTGAGCTGAGTCACTTTCTCCCCTTTGGATGTTGAAGTTTCTCAGTAGTTCAATGTAGGTTTTTTTCTGTTTCATTGATCTTTAGTTTTATGTTGACATTCACTGAGCAACTGATTTCCAGTACTGTACATATTTTCTCCTCCCTTCTCAAATCATTATGTCTAGTTTATTATGTTTGCATTTTATTGAGGTTTTCACAAGGGTATTCCGCTATTACTCTTTCATGTATATATATATATATATATATATAAGTTCAAAAAAAGGAAAAAGACAAAAAACAATAACAAAAAACATGAGCACGTGATACAGATAGTGTTACTAGATGCTCGAGAAAGGAAAGAGAGAGAGTATATATGTGTATATACGCATGTAATACAATTTTTCTGAATTTTCAGATTTTTTTATATGTTAGGCCACTGGTTTTAAATTGATGTTAATTAAATTAATATTCAATTTATCACCTTCAGTATATATATATATATATATATATATATATATATATATATATATATATATATATATATATATATATATGAGCAGTTATGGTCTCTACCACATTCATTGTACAGTGCCTTGGATAATAGCATGATGACATTTTCAGACAACTGCTTATGGTAGTCCACTGTCTCTTTTGTGCATGAAGAATTTGGTAGCTATTTTTATTCCTGGATTGCAAATGTATGTCCTTCAAAGTGAGAGTTAGGGAT
This sequence comes from Octopus bimaculoides, assembly GCF_046866305.1. Lineage (NCBI taxonomy): Eukaryota > Metazoa > Mollusca > Cephalopoda > Octopoda > Octopodidae > Octopus > Octopus bimaculoides. Next base: position 62,866,553 of record NC_142932.1, on the reverse strand, counting down.
CCGGTTGTTGGTCCATGATTATTAATATTGCTGTCATCCTGGAGCTTTCTGCTAACAATTATGTGCATGATCTGCTGTTATGTACTCATCCTTTCATCTAATGATTTGTTGCTGTTTGAGCCATACATATTTGAGATTAACAGACTGAGAATATTTCTTGAGGAGCTGCTTTCCAAGTTTCATGAAGTTATGTACCTCATGTATGGAAACTTGATCAATAGATGCACTTTGTCACTTGGTGGTTAAAAGCTATTGACAAAGGGTTATGATGTGGTATTCAGAAGCTGTCTGAATTGATGTTTAACCTCTGCTTCCTTGTTCTTGTTTTAGGTGTAGGCGGTCTATGTCACTGTTGATGTGAAAATTATTTGTGCTGGTTTGTATCTTTTAGATTTTCACATCAGTGGTTTGAATCTTATCAAGTAGCCCAAATGTTGGTATAAATACTGGTATTACAAACATTTTATTGTATGCTGAGAGTTCTAAGGTCCATATTTCTCTTATCCAGTTGTTGTATTCCTTCGTGATGCATTCCTTGTTACAGGTACCATCGTAAGATATGTTTTTATCTATCCCTAGGTACCTGTAACATTCCTCATCAGATACAGGAGAAACATTCAATTCATTGATGGAGATGCTGCTAGTTTGGTTCACAGTTTTCCCTTGTTTCACAACCATATAGGAATATCTATCCTGACCAAGTTCTAACCCTATATCCTTTGAGAATGTTGTAATGAAGTTAAGGCTCTTTTTCATATCAATCATATCTGTGGCATATAGCTTCAAGTCATCTTCAAAGAGGCAGTGTGTAATCTTTGTATTTTTTTTCTCTCTGTGAACCAGTATGATACCCTTCAAACTTCCTCAACATGAATGACAAGTGGTTTATTGAAAATATGGACAGCATTGCAGAGAGACTGTCTCTTTGGAATAGACTTTTGTGATACTATATTTTATCACTCATTGTATTTAACTTAAGATGAAATGAGGTCAGTTACGGCTTTGACTATGTTCTCTGGAACTTTAGTGAGTCAAAGGGCTACTAGCATCCTTGAATGAGAAACATAGTTAAAAGCTTTCTTATAGTCCAACTATAGGTTCCTCCTATGCTGCCACACATCTGACATTACAGCTTTATTTATCAGCGATTACTCAGTACATAAATAAAGTTTAAGTTATTTTTTCATGAAATATATCATTGAGGACATTTTTCACCTGTATTTATCCCTAATAACTGCTGCAGTGCTCATTAAGGTTGTGCCTGGTGTTTATTACAGTGCTAATAGTTGCCTTAGCTTGTAATGTAGTCCAGCTAACAGGCAACATAATGTCTGTAGGAATGTCTTTGACTGAAGTCTTCATGGTATTCTAACATTGTTCACACTTTTGTTTATACTGTTTGGAGTACAATTAGATAAAGTTACATTCATTAACATTCTTCCCGTGTTCAACAAATGTTTGTTGTTGGCATTATATTTTTGCTATAAAATCTTTTACCATTGGAGGCAGATTGTCCGAGTATGCTTTGCTCTTTTATAATGATTAACAGTTATATAAATCATTATTGAGCTCATAATTCTGAAGAAAATGCATTTTATATTTACAGTTTCTTCTATTACTACAGCTAAAGAAAATCGGTTTACTTTTTACAATGTTAATTTCTGTTTTGTAACTGTTGTTGTTGATGCAGCACGTTCAACCATGTTATTTGTAGCAACTCTCTGCTTGGTAAATTTAAGTTTCAGACAAAAATTACAACGAACTTGAAATAACAGCACCTTCAGTCAATTCATTTGAAGATTCAACAGTTATTTAACAGGGTTGATAGTTGTGGATTCAAAATTGGACACAATATTCAAAGTTCTTTTTGATGAATAGTTCATATGTATACATGTATGCCTGCATCCATCAATGCTTGCTTTCCTACCCACCTATCTGTTTCTCTGTTCATCCATTTTTCATTTGTTTTCTCTTTCTGTTCTATTTTTAATCATTTGAAGCCTTCCTGTAAGGGAAAGAACTGTTTCTAACAATGGTACAAAGTTCCATGGTTGGAATGTAGGTAACAAAAATAAATTTACATTTTGAACTTGCAAAAAGTCTTGTATATTTTTACTGTTCTACTTACAAATAGTATTTCTAATGTGTGAGTTAACTGACTGATTTCTTTTTCTGAAAACTCTAACTTATCCACATTATCACCTAGGCATTTACTCACAAAACCAAGTACACAAGTTATTCATATAAAGGTGAATTTATAGTCTGAGTATCGAAGTTAGACGTTTCAAAGCAGTTGTCCATAGTTTTCCTCTTTCTCTTTGATTTTCAAAGAGATATTCCCATTAGCAGAGCAGCTGACCTCCATTATGGTTCATACTTCTCCTTGTCTGTTCAAAACAACATCTGGTCTGTTATGTTTGCATTTAGTAGAAGTTTTGGTGGAGAATGTTTAGCCATATTCTCTTTGTTGATGATTATGAATGTATCCGGTAACAATGGGATTTTCTATATTTATTTCAGGAGCTTTTGTCAGAGAACATTGTATATTGTTTCAGTGACAACATGATGTCACATTGGGAAGTAGTACCTTGATGGCATTTTGGGGCAGCTATCATGCATAATGTCATTTACAGAAATGTGGTCTCATCAATATTTTTGGTTCCATCTTGGGGCACTAAGGGCTTCTCTTCTTTTTATTAGGTATTTGGTAGCAATCTCTTGGTCCTGAATTGCAAACATGTCACCTTTGAAGTGTGATGTGACATAATGGTCATGACTCCAAGAAAGGCTGCACTTCATATCAATATTAATGTCATTTTAAAGTCTTTGGGAAACATACCCATGCATTCTCTTTTGGTATGCTGAGTATTTCACATCCAGCTCTTATTTGAAATATTTTAGTCTTGCTGTTTTGGCACTCTTAGAGGTTGTCAGAAAGAGTATACTTCCTGAAGAGTTCACTGTTGATACATAGATACATAGGAATGTTGTTCTCTTCACTTTCCATCATTAGGTTTATATATATATATATATATATATATATATATATATATATATATATATATATATATATATATAATTGTTGTTGTTGTTTAGCTGATATTGTCTAAGGGATACTATGTGACATTTGAAGGCTATCTGCTCTTATCTCAAGACTCTACCTTCATTTCTTCTTATTATCATTGTTTCTGTGGAAATCTCCACTTGATATCAGGATCTTGCAGATTTTAATGTCTATGGAGTGGATTTCTGCTATAGACCATTCAAGTATCCCAAGTATTGGCATCAACACTGGTTATGCAAATGTATTATGGCACATTGTTTTGTTAGAGGAGAGTTCTGACTACCATATTTTCTAAGTCTGGTGTCATATTCTCAGTTGACAATTCATTATTCACAATGTCATATGATAAGTTTTCATCAATGCCTGGGTATTAGTAGCATTCTTTGTGTGGAACAGAAGAGATAGAGAGACCTTCAATGTATCAGTTTTGGCTTCAATGTATCAGTGGAGTGCTAAGACCACCATCTGAGCGTAATCGTTGCCAGGGCTGCTTACTGGCCCTCGTGCTGGTGGCACGTAAAAAGCACTATTCGTGCATTATCGTTACCAGCATCTCCTTACTGGCACTTGTGCTGGTGGTATGTGAAAAACAACATTCAAGCGAGGGCATCGCTAGTGTCGGTGGGACATGCAGGTGGGACGTTAATAGACCATTTGAGCGTGGCTGTTGCCAGTACTGCCTGACTGACCCTCGTGCCGGTGGCACATAAAAGCACCCACTACACCCTCAGAGTGGTTGGCATTAGGAAGGGCATTCAGCTGTAGAAATTCTGCCAGATCAGATTGGAGCCTGGTGCAGCCATCTGGCTCACCAGTCCCCAGTCAGATCGTCCAACCCATGCCAGCATGGGAAGCAGACGTTAAACGATGATGATGAGGATATATATATATATAGTGAAGGCGTGTGGCTTAGTGGTAAGGGCATTCAGCTCATGATCATAAGGTCGTGAGTTCAATTCCCAGCAATGCGTTGTGTCCTTGAGCATGACACATTATTTCATATTGCTCCAGTCCACTCAGCTGGCAGAAATGAGTAGTACCTGTATTTCAGAGGGCCAGCCTTGTCACAATTTGTGTCATGCTGAATATCCCTGAAAACTGTGTTAAGGGTATATGTGTCTGTGGAATGCTCAATCACTTGCATGTTAATTTCAGGAGGAAGCTGTTCCATTTATCATATCAGCTGGGACCCTTGTCATTGTAACCAATGGAGCGCTCCTTTTTATATATATATATATATATATATATATATATATATATATATATATACACACACACACACATATATATATACAAATAACAGACTCTCCCGTTGTTAGATGATGTATGAAGGTTCGACAATTTTTTACCAAACAACCACACAGATGATTTGTTTATAATGATCAAATATTTGTGTAGACGTAAGCTTACTCCCTCTATCAAATCGACATTACCTGTGCAGGTGCAACTGGGTGATACATGTCAGATGTCAAAATGATTGCAGAGCAACGTGAAATGAAGTGCTTTGTGCAAGAACACAATGCAATACCTGGTCTGGAATTCAAACCCACGGTCTTGCAGTCGTGAGTGCAACACCCTGACCACTAAGCCATGCGCCTATATATACATACACATCTATATATTTGCATATACATCTATATATACATAAACATATATATGCATATATATACATACATATATATATATATATATATATATATATATATATATATATATATATATATCTTAATATATAAATCTGAAATTGTGTGTTTGTGTGAAGCCTTTTTGAAAGTTTATAGAAATCCACATTTTCCACTTTTTCGTAAAAATTTTTACATCAATGGAATTTTCTCGATGTGAACTTTCCAGTGCAGTAATTAGATTTTTAAAATTCCGTTTACTTTGTGTGATTTAAGGGAGATTTGGCTGTTGTTTCTAGCAACTTTTATATTTCATCCCTTCTACCTGGAACGCAATTCTTACACACGCGCTCAACATAAAAATATAGAGAGTAAGAGTTAAAGAGGGAGAGGAAGAGAGAGAAAGTGATACATACAACGTCATAGATTAAACTTTCATCTCAGTATTCTTTACCTATTTTTCATAACATTGATATGTAAAAACACACACAACCACACATACATGACCTGTGACAACAACATACACATTGCTCTCAATCTCTATTCATTTCTCCCCATCTTCCTCTCTCGCTCTCTCAAACATATACACGTGCAATTAAACACAATCATTCACATCATGGTATATTTACAAAACATTGATGGCGTAACTACAGAGTTGTATCCCCCAACTTTGGAAGGTCATAACTTTCATAAAAATGAATATTTTTTTATGAAATTTTATATGCATATATTATTTATTATGTAGATTACAAATATACAAAAATTTTCGGTGAAAGTGTTTTGGAAGGGGGTGGGGTACAATATTCGGAAATTCCTCTTAACTTCCAGGAAAATGAATATTTTTTCATGAAATTTTGTACAAATGTACCTTGATGTATGTACATTTCAAGCATGTAGGAATTTTGAAGGAAACAACTGCAGGTTATTTTTGAGAAGTGTTCCCCACTCGGTGGTGTTTCGGAGCAAGTCGTCCATATTTGTTTCATTTTTCTCTATTATGTGCTTATGTGCATCTTTAGATTTCTAATGAAGCAATAGGCAGTGAAGAGAAGCAGTCATAAGAAAACTTTTAACTACCCCTATTCCTTTCTCTCCCCCTCTCTACCTCTTCCTCTCTCGCTCTCTCAAAAGCATACACGTGCAAGTACACAATCATTCAGTAAAATATAACTCATGTTCGTCAATGTTTTGTAAATTTACCACGATTTTCACTAGAGTGTTAGGGTTAGGGTTTTAGGGTCAGGGTTAGGGTCTAGGATTAATGTTACGGTTACATTTTTTAGGGTTAGGGTTAAGGGTTAGTGTTAGGGTTAGTGTTAGGGTTAGGTTTAGGATTAGGGTTGGGTAATCGTGCGGGTGTTAATCTGAAAAATTACAGATATGTGAAAAGTACCGACCCTGCCATCTATTATAACTTTTGTTGTTCTGTTTAATATATACATAGATTATGCCTCCAAAGAAGAGAGTTTGCTGGGGAAAGACAGCAACCGGTTTAAAATGACAGCCACAGACTGCAGCAATTCACCACATTCCAGTAGCTACTTTGAACATAATGCAAAATGGTGCATCAACATCTTCTGCCCAATCTGATAGAATTCTGGCAAAACTGTGTACCAACAGATCGCCAGCAATTGCTTCATCAGAAATTGCCATCCTACCTCCTGCTAAAAGGGATTACCCTGCTATGTATAATCAGGGCAGCTCAAAAAGTTGTTTTGCACAAGCATTTCTATAGCCAATTACACGGATGAAATTTACGTATGCTTAATAATTTTACGCAAAACAGCCTTCAGACTTTCCCTATTAATTTCATCGTCTTTTGAATTATGAACATATTTACATCATAAGGGTTTTTTCGTTGTAAGGTTTTCTTTTTTAGTTGATTTTCAGCTAGCAAGACTTATCGTAGATGGCATAATAAGTCACACCCGGACAAGGTCGGGTTATACTGCTAGTATATATATAAATTCAAAAGAGGATAAAACTCTTTTACAAGAATTTTATCAAGAAGCCAGTGTGTAAAAAGTGTAGCTGCTAGAATAAGAATAGTCTGGGCAAAGTTCAGAGAGCTCTTACCTCTGCTGGTGACAAAGGGCCTCTCGCTCAGAGTAAAAGGTAGACTGTATGACACATTTGTACGAACAGCCATGCTACATGGCAATGAAACATGGGCTGTGACTGCTGAGGACATGTGTAAGCTTGCAAGGAACGAAGCCAGTATTCTCCGATGGATGTGTAACGTCAGTGTGCATACACGACAGAGAGTAAGCAGCCTGAGAGAAAAGTTGGATTTAAGAAGCATCAGATGTGGTGTGCAAGAGAGACAACTGTGCTGGTATGGTCATTTGTTGCAAATGAATGAGGACAGCTGTGTGAAAAAATGCCGCATCCTAGCAGTTGAGGGAACCTGTGGAAGAGGTAGACCCTAGGAAAACCTGGGATGAGGTGGTGAAGCACAGTGTTCGAACATTGGGCCTTACCGAGGCAATGACTAATGACCGAGACCTTTGGAGATGTGCTGTGCTTGAGAAGACCCAACAAGCCAAGTGAGACCATAGCCCATGGCCTATGCCAGTGGGTGTAGCCAGCCCACTTATGGATACCCCTCATTCATTGGACAATAAACTTTGCTTGTGAAGACCTATTGAAGTTGGTGAAATCAAATCGAGATCAAAATTGCTGACATGACCAATGACAGTACCACCTGATTGGCACTCGTGCCAGTGGAACATTTAAAAGCACATCTGAACGTGGGGTGTAACCGGCCCACTTATGAGTGCCCCTTATTCATTGGACAATGAACTTTGCTTGCAAAGACCTATTGATGCAAGTGTCAACGGATCAAAATCGCTGACATGGCCGATGACAGTACCACCTGATTGGCACTTGTGCCAGTGGAAT
>NC_142932.1:62838966-62848966 GCF_046866305.1 Octopus bimaculoides | reverse complement strand
TTTGTATTGTTACATACTGATTATCACACATTCTCTGATATTAAAATGAAAATGTTAAAAACAGTGTATGAAAATACACATATGGAAAAATACATATACATATTCTTATACATATTCTTTGACAATCGAATAAAGTTGAGGAGGAACTGACCTGGCTTTTTTCTCTTGTGTATATTGAGGGAATGTTTTACTGTCTTAGGAGACAGTATGACTGGCTAGCTGGGGTGGGAGGGAAGAAGAGTTAAAAAGGATTTTTTAATTTTATTTTTGGTTGGTCTGTGACAGTCTGTCATGGTTCACTGGTTTTTGGGACTGGTTTTGTGCACATCTCTATGTGTGTGTGTATATATGTGTGTTTGTGTACGTGTGTGTGTGTGTGTGTGCTGTTTTTATTGGTCCCAGAGTTTATTGTGGAATGTGTATATGAGTGTGTGTTTGAGTGTTTTATGTGTCGGTGGGGATGTTAGGTGTGTGTACGTGAGAGTGTGCGTATATCTCTTTGTCTGAGTATGTATGCGTTGTTTTGATCGTCCTTGTGGTGTGTGTGTGTGTGTGTGAGAGCAACCGTATGTATGTGTGAGGGTGTGTACGTATGTGTGCGTATGTGTGTGTATGTATGTGTGCATTTGTGTATGGGAGTGTGTGTGTGTCTCTCTGTCTGAGTGGGTGTGTTATTTTAAACATCCTTGTGGTGTGTGTGTAAGCAAACGTATGTGTGTGATGGTTCATATGTATGTGTATGTCTATGTCTGTGTGCGTGTGTGGCATGTGTATATGAGTATGTGTGTGTTTTATCTATGGTAGGATGGTGTGTGTATGTGTGTGCACGTTTGTGTGAGTGTGTATGTGTGTGATTAATATTTGTTAGGGTGTTGTGTGTGCGCATGTGTGTGTATGTGTATATGTGTTTGTTCGTGTGTGTGCGTTTGTGAGTGTGTGTGTATGTGTGTTTGTGTGTTTTTTGTGTCGGTGGGGATGTTAGGTGTGTGTACGTGAGAGTGTGCGTATATCTATTTTTCTGAGTATGTATGTGTTGTTTTAATCGTCCTTGTGGTGTGTGTGTGAGAGAGAGCAACCGTATGTATGTGTGAGGGTGTGTACATATGTGTGCGTCTGTGTCTGTATGTATGTGTGCATCTGTGTGTGTGCGTGGGAGTGTTTTTTGTGAGTGTGGGAGTGTGTGTGTACGTGAGTGTGTGTGTGTCTCTCTGTCTGAGTGAGTGTTGTTTTAAATACCCTTGTGGTGTGTGTGTAAGCAACCGTATGTGTGTGTGATGGTTCATATGTATGTGTATGTCTATTTGTGTTGTGTGTTGGTGGAGGTGTTATGTGTGTGTACGTGAGTTTGTGTGTGTCTCTAAGTATGTTTGTGTTTGAATTGTCATTGTGGTGCGTGTGTGTGTGAGAGAGCAACTGTATTTGTGTGCATGAGGGTGCATGTGTGTGTGAGCATGTATGTGTGTGTTGTATTTATTAGGTGTCCTTGTACGTTGGGTTTATTCAGGTGATGTGTATGTGTGTGCATGTGTGTTCCGTGTATGTTGGTACTGGGTATGCGTTTGTATGTGTGTGTATGTGTGTATGTGGGTATGGTTTGTGTAGTTTCCTGGTGTATATGTGTACATGTGTGCGTGCGCTGTCATTGTGAGTGATTAGTTTTGTTTGTATTGTTAGTACAGTATGTGTGTGTATACGTGTGGGTGTGTTTGTGTGAGTGCGTCTATGTGGCTTGTATTTGTCGGGGAGGTGTGTCATTGTGTGTGCATGCTTCTGTGCATGTGTGCTTGTGAGTGTTTGTTGTGATTGTTGGGATTGTATTGTGTGTGTTTTTCTTTTGAGTGTGTGTGTGACATTTTTACTGGGGAACAGACGTATGGTGTTTGTATGTGTGTGTACATATGTATGCAAATATGCGTGTGTGAATATGATTTGTGGTTGCCGGAGTGGTGTGTAGGTGTGTGCATGTACCTGTTTACATATGTGTGTATGGGTGTTGGTTGTGGTTGCTACAATTGTATTGTAAGTGTATATATGCATGTGTCTTTTCTTGAAATGTATGTGGGTTTGTGCTCTAGTGTGGAGATATTGTGATTGTCTGTGTGTGTATATATGTGTGTAAGTGTGTTCGTGTCGGAGGTTTGCATTGTATTGGTGTGTGTGTGATTTTGCGTATCTGTGTGTCTTTGTTTTGGATGTGCACCTGGGGAGGGGGCTTATGTTCGAGTATGTTGAGCTGTGGTCTGTATTTTTGAATAAGATTATTTTCCCTATTTATTCGTGTTTGGTCAGTGGTGTTGTCTGAGCATTGGTATAATGGGAAAACTAGGAATTTGGGGGACTTGTTTTGTGCACAGAGATCTAAATGCCGACTGAGTGGTATCTGTCTTGTGGTGGGATCCCTCAATTGTTGGCGGTGGACTGTCATCCTTTCTCTGAGCGTAAGGCTCGTTTGCCCAATGTATTCTTTGTGGCACCCTTCACACCTTATGACATAAAGTAAATTTTTTGATGCGCAGGTGAAGTTATTTTTTATGACAAAAGTGTGTCCCGACTGGAATCTGTATGTTGTTCCTTCCATGAGGTGGATGCAAGTCCTGCAGTTGGAACGACCACATTTTTTGATGGTAGGTGGTGGGTCTTGATTCAGTAGTGGGATGTTTTTGTATATTATTGTGTAAGCTTCTGCATTTCTAGGATTGTGTGTTGAGAGATATGGGAGACTATTTAACGTGTCGTGTATGTGTTTCGGTTTTCGCAGGTCATGGGTAGCAATTGTCTTGGCCCGTTCTATTCCATTGTCAACTAATGATGCTGGGTAATGTCTTTCGAGGAGAATTGCCTTTAGTTCTTCGAGTCTTTTATTTCGAGTTCTATAATTAGAGACAATTGTGCAAATTCTTCTCGCAAGGTTGAAGGGAATGTTTGTCTTTGTATGTTTTGGGTGATTGGAGGGGAACAGAAGGTATTGCTTGGAATCAGTCGGTTTGTAATGAATATCAGTCTCAATGCTGGTACCCATTTTTATAATGAGAATGTCAAGAAAAGGAAGTTGGTCTTGACTGTATTCCATTGTAAATTGGATATGGTTGTTGACACTGTTAATTAGGGTTTTGAAGTCAAAGAGTTGGTCGAGTGTGTGGGACCATAGGATGAGGCAATCATCCAAGTAACGTTTCCAATTCTTCAACAGGTATTGGTGGAAAGACAGGCCATATCTAGTTTTGGATTTGTCGTAGATCTGCAATTCTAAGTAGGCCATCACCAGGTTTGCATATGTAGGGGCAACTTTAGTCCCCATTGCAGTCCCTGATACCTGTCTTTAGGTGTTATTAAAATTCAAAAAATTGTTTTGAAGGATAAACTTAAGGCCCTCGATGATGAATTCTTTTTTTAATTCTTTCTGGGATCTCATTGGGGTATTTTTCTAGCCAGAATTTAATGGCTTCCAGTCCATATTGATGTGGGATCGTAGTGTAAAGATTTATTACATCAAAGGAAACAATGAAAATGTCTTTATCGGTATGTTTGGGTAGATGATTTAGTAGGTCCAGGTCGTCTCTAACAATACTTGGTATGTGGTGAAGTATTGGTTTCAGGAGGATATCGATAAAGTTGCTTAATCTGTGTGTTTCACAGTTTGGGCCTGCCACAATTGGTCTTAGTTTGAGATCAGTGGGATGTGGTACAGTGATGCAGGTGGAAGTGGACTTTTTGCAAGCTTCAGAAATAGTTTTGCTCTTGTGGATTTTTGGAAGTCCATAGAGGTTGCTTGTTTTGCAATTAAAGTTTGTTAGGTAGTCGCATTCCTTTGTTGTTAAGTTGTTTCGATGTTGGCAAATGAGTGTGTTTAATTTGGTCATTGTTCTTGTTTGTTTGTAGTTGACTACTCTTTCATAGTATGTAGTGTCTTGTAAGAGTTGAGATACAGAGTTTTTGTATTGTTCTGTATCCATAATGACGACAGTGCTACCCTTATCTGCTTCTTTGATTGTGATGTCATGATTGTTTCGTAACTCATGGATGATTTTCCATTCGTTTTTACTGGTGTTGGGTTTGGGTTTAGGTTGTGGAAGTTCATTATAAAGAAAGTTCGAAATGTACTCGCAAAATTTGTCCAATGTTTTGTTTTTACCTTTTATGGGATTATAATTGCTCTTGTTACGAACCATTGATTCGTCGTTATTGATTTCTTTGTCAAAAAATTCCTCTGTGAGGCGTAATTTTCTACAAAAGTGGGAGACATCATCCTGTATTTCACTCAAGTTGGGGTATTGTGGAGTTGGAGTGAATTTTAGTCCTTTTGAAAGGATTTTAATTTGTTGGTTCGGCAGGTTTAGGCTTGAGAGATTCACTAGTTTTGGTTTTTCAAGGTTGGTGTGTACCATCTGGTGTCGTGAGATCTGTTGCCTTGGCCTAAAAAATGATTTCTGGGGATTCTTATGTTTGCGGTATTTTGGTGTGTGTTGAGTTTTCCCCCATTGATGTGTTGCCTGCTGAAGGCGTTTTGGTTATTTCGGGGTCTGAGTAGCTCGTACTGGGTGTAAGTTTGGTTCCTTAAAGTGGGTTGGAACCTCCAATCTTGGTTTAGAGATGAGTTCCTATATGATGGATGGGGTCTCCGAGTTTGGAACAGTTTGGGTTGGAATCTATAATCGTGGTTTGGGGGTGAACTCCTGTGTGATGGGTGGGACCTTCGATTTTGGAACTGTTCTAGTGTGGGCTGGGATCTATAGAGTCTGGTAAAGTTTTGTCTTGGGTTGGTGGGTACCTGGGTTCTTTTGATAGAGTTGTAGTTATGTCTATAAGTTCTGTTACTGTTGTTGTCAGGAGTCGGAGTGGTGCGTGTTTGATATTTTCTTTGTTGCTGGTGAGGTGTGTGAATTTTAGGTATTTTTTTAAGATATGGGTTGCTTGTAAGGTGTTCGTTTTTAAACACTGTTTCATAATTGGTGAACCAGGTGTTTTTTTCCTTTCGTTGGAGAGATGTCAATTCTTCATCCTCACAGCTTTTTCTCCAGAGTTTGGTAGTTTCATCAAAGACTGCACCTTCAAAGACTGCACCTCCTCAACTTTATTCGATTGTCAAAGAATATGTATAAGAATATGTATATGTATTTTTCCATATGTGTATTTTCATACACTGTTTTTAACATTTTCATTTTAATATCAGAGAATGTGTGATAATCAGTATGTAACAATACAAAGTTCATACAAAGCTTTATACTTTAAATATATTTTATCATCAAAGAATGTATATATACATTTTAATACTCGAACTGTTTTTTAACATATTTTATTATTCTCAAAGACTTTTGATAATCTTTTTCTAAAAAAGTGAAACCGGTTAAGTAAATAAATATTTTAAAAAAATAAGTGCATTTTCAAACCTTCTTTCATATATATATATATATATATATATATATATATATATATATATATATGTATATATATATATATATATATTTACATATATATATTTATATATATATATATATATATATATGTATTATATATATATATGTATATATACATATATATATATATGTATTCTTTTATTCTTTTACTTGTTTCAGTCATTTGACTGTGGCCATGCTGGAGCACCACCTTTAGTCAAATCAAATCAATCCCAGGACTTATTCATTGTAAGCCTAGTACTTATTCTATTGGTCTCTTTTGCCAAACCGCTAAGTTACGAGGACCTAAACACACCAGCATCGGTTGTCAAGCAATGTTGGGGGGGGGGGGGACAAACATAGATACACAACATATACACACACATACATATATATATATATATATACATATATACGACGGGCTTCTTTCAGTTTCTATCTATCAAATCCACTCAAAAGTCTTTGGTTGGCCCAAGGCTATAGTAGAAGACACTTGCCCAAGGTGTCACACAATGGGACTGAACCCGGAACCAAGTGGTTTGTAAACAAGCTACTTACCACACAGCCATGCCTTCTGTACCCTGTTTAGCATTTTGTCCATGTTTTTTTGCAACGTCATGTACCCAGATATGCATCTATATATACATGTAGATGAAGGTATGTACATACATGTACATATATATGCATATACTCATATATTATTTGTATTAGACGATCGAACGCACACGTTACCCTTGCAAGTAAGTTTTGAACTTTATTTTTCTGACACGACTCTTTCTATCTTTGTATCTATCTCCCCCTCTCATTCTTCCTTCTACTGTTCTTCACCTCTCCCCTTCACTACTATATATCTCTCTCTCTCTGTCTCTCGTTGCTCACTTATATTCTACTTCCTCCCCTTTTTTTCCCTCTATCACTCTTTCTCCTTACCCCTCACTGGTCACATGTGCCCAGTCACTCACTCTTTTCATATTTTGGTCTCCCCAAGCTCGCACATACATTTTCGTCCTTCCAGTTCGTGCTTCATAGCGTTCAATATGTGTGTTTCTTTCACTGTTTCGTTTTCCTGTCTTGTTTTCCGTCCGCCACTATCCTCCATGGAACAAATTTAATTTGTGTCCGTGGGAAGAGCCATTTTAACGATGCGTCCTGCCCTAACTCTTCGAAACGCCAGTGTTATAATGGTGGCAGCTGATGAAGGAAATGTTCTCTCTGTGGCCTGTGTGTTTTCTGTACCCTGTTTAGCATTTTGTCCATGTTGTTTTGCAATGTCATGTACCCAGATATACATCTATATATACATGTTGATGAAGGTATATACATACATGTACATATATATGCATATACTCATATATTATTTGTATATATATATATATATATATATATATATATATATATATATATATATATATATATATATATCTATATATGTATACATATATTTATATATATATACATAATATATGTATACATATATTTATATATATATACATAATATATGTTTATATATATGTATATTTACATATATATATATATATATATATATATATATATATATATATATCCATGTATCTATAAAAGGCAGGATGTGTGTGTGTGTGTGTGTGTGTGTGTACGTGAATATAATTTATGCATGTCCAAAAATTAGCAGACATGTCGCACCAATTTTAGGAGGGCATTCGTCACAACCCTAGCTGGGTTTTGTCAACTTATTTTTCCCGAGATAGCCACGGATAGTGGTAAAAATCGATTTTCAAGTATAACGTTTACCAATTTTGAAGTTTGCTAACATGAGTTATATATATATATATATATATATATATATATATATATATATATATATATATATATATATATATAAAAGGCAGGGTGTGTGTATGCAAATGTATTTTATGCACGTCCACAAATTAGCATGCATGTCGTTCCAATTTTAGGAGGACATTGGTCACGGCCATGACTGTGTTTTTGTCAGCTTATTTTTCTCGAGGCACCTGTGGATAGCTGTAAAAATCTACTTTCAACCATAACTTTTACCAATTTCCATGTTGGTGAAATCCGTAAGTTTGCTAACATGAGTTAAGCCCCTGTTTAGCAATGGTAAAAAACAAAAACAAAGGATAAATTTTTAGATTAATACCCGCATGATTTTCAGTAAGAAAAAGAAAACTAGGATTTTTTGCGTGGAATCAAGTTCCCTGACCTCCTAATATGCTGCAAATCCCTTATTTTGGTTTGGAAAAAAGGGTGGGAATTATTGGAAATTTTTTTTTCTTTCCCTTGAATGAATTCCTGTGACCTAATATGCTACAAAACACATTTTGGGATCTGAAAAACGGAGTGGGGTGAGGTGGAAGCCTCAGAAATTTCATCCCCACCTCCATTGATCTTTTCACTCGCATGATTCACTAAGGAAAAAAAAATAAAAATCGGATTTTTTTTTTGTATGGAATCAAGTATCCTGACCTAATATGCTGCAAATCCCTTATTTTCGTTCGGAAGAAACAGGGTGGGGCGAGGGAGGACTCCCCCATCCTGGAATCATTGGGAATTTTTTTCGTTGAATGAATTCCTGTGACCTCCTAATATGCTACAAAACCCTTTTTGGTATTCGAAAAACAGGATGGGGTGAGGTGGAAGCCTTGGAAATTATACCCACACCCAACATTTCACAAATAAATTTTCCAGAGTGTGAATTACATGGTTCGTTATTAAATATATATATATATAGTAGAGAATGTGACATTTATATTGTGTGTGTATATTTATATATATGTATATCATAGCGTGCAAACCTTCTATGCAACCTTCTCCAATGCATATCTTCAATGCAGCCTTGACCAATAGTACCCCTTAGAGGCATTAGGACTAGATCGAGACTAGTTGCTGCCTTTTAGAGGCTCCCAAGCCTCCTATTGCTAGGTTAGCTTAGGCTTAGGCTAAGGCTTAGTTGTGATCCGAACATACCCTCTTCTGACACAGAGGATCGGAAACCCTTTTGGGCGTTATATTTCCCTTGCTGAAAGGTCTCCCAACCCATGGGTCAAAGGGGTGTTAGATGATTGGGGGTTTCGAAAGGGCTGGCATGTGCAACCTGATCACCTCTGCTGGACAAACTCCCAACCCATGTGTTCCCATCACGAACTGATTCTGCAGAACTGGGTTGGGTGTGAAAACCAACTTTAAAGTATAAATATAGATTTTTTTTGAATCAGCAATGTTGTGTTTGGTTAAGTCCTATTTGGGGTGAAAAATCAATAAACTGATTCCTTATGGGGTTTTCCATTCAATCAGGATGGAAAATCAATAAACCGATTCCTTATAGGATTTCCCACTAAGATTGACTACACCCCATTTTCAACCATAACTTTTACCAATTTTGACGTATTTTGTTGAAACTTGATGCTGGTGTTACTTAGGACTCATGGGATCTTTGAATGCTTTAAGTTCTCCAAAACAAAAGAACAACAACTGATAAGTGGAAAAATCGATACACTGATTCCTTATGGGATTTCCAATCAAATTGTCTGTAACCCATTTTCAGCCAAACGTTTACCAATTTCAACAGATTTCACTCATATTTCACGTCAGTGTTACTTAGTTTGGTTTGAAACAAAGCGCTTGATTAGCTTAATAATCCTAACTTGATCCTGGGCAATGCCGGGCTATACAGCCTGGCTATACATGTACACACATATATATATATATATATATATATATATATATATATATATATATATATATATATATATATATATATGTATATATATATATATATATATATATATATATATATATATATATATATATATAAACATATATCTATGTATATTTATTTATTTATTTATTTATATACAAATGTATGTATGTATGTGTCTATGTATATGTATGTGTATGTGTGTGTATATATGTGTGCATGTATGTATATATATGTGTACATATATACATATGTATATGAACTTGTATATGTATGTATATGAACTTGTGTATATATATATATATACTTATAGTCATTTATGTCAACACTGCTTGTATAAATGCAAGATTAATTCCCCTTTGTGGTGCAATTATACATAAAACACTCTTCTCCCATTTTTATCGGGTTTTAAATCATTTTATTAACTTCCCATTCTAAATTCTAATTTTCTTTTTTTTCCTTCTTTTCTTCCCTCCTTATCCAACATACTGTCTCGTAGCGTTGCAGTTTCCAACGGTTTTTTCAAATAAGATATGTAGCAATCTTCTCTACCTGCAGTTGTCACATTTGGTTAAAATGTCTTACGGTTAAGTTGGATCCTATGTATTTCCCTGAAGAGAAGATTACATCTTTATCAACATCACTCATTCCTTTGGAAGGAACCATTTGTAATCTTCGAAACATATGTCGGAAATAAAAGAATTCATTTAACATATGCGTATTACTCCATTTATTAAATTTTTATATTTACTCAAATGCCCAAAATAACAGGGAATTTCTACCTCATAAACAGAAGTTACACCACAGTTATTTTGTGATCTTTGGTACCCTGGTATCTATTAACCAATTTGTTTTGTCGGAGAAAATAAAGACATATATATATATTTTATTATAAGTATATTTGATTATATGT
>NC_142932.1:62773966-62833966 GCF_046866305.1 Octopus bimaculoides | reverse complement strand
TCGGTGGGTACAACTCTGTAGTTATGCCACATTGACGAACATGAATGATTGTGTTTACTTGCACGTGTATGCGTTTGAGAGAGCGAGAGAGGAAGAGGGTTAGATAGAGAACCGGAGCAATGTGTATGTTGTTGTCACAGATTACGTATGTGTGGTTGTGTGTGTTTTTACGTATCAATGTTATGAAAAATAAGTAAAGAATACTGAGAAGAAAGTTTAATCTATGACGTTGTATGTATCACTTTCTCTCTCTGTTGAGCGCGTGTGTAAGAACGCTGTTCCAGATAGAATGGAAGAAATATAAAATTTGCTAGAAACAACAGCCAAATCTCCCTTAAATCACACAAAGTAAATGGAATTTTAAAAATCTAATTACTGCACTGGAAAGTTCAGATCGAGAAAATTCCATCGATGTAAAAATTTTTACGAAAAAGTGGAAAATGTGGATTTCTATAAACTTTTATAAAGGCTTCACACAGACACACAACTTCAGCTTTATATATTAAGATAATATACATATATAGGGAGAATTCACAAAAAAAAAACAAAAGACAAAGACAGGTGGTGTTGACAACAAACAGATGTATTAGTTTGATGCTCGGGAAGTGAAAAAGTCTTTAGTGTTTCGAGCCTTCGTTCTTCCACAGAAAGGAACACAGAAAGAAACAAGGAGAGAAAATAAAGAATGTGTAGTAGCTAGCAATCTATCATGGCGAATGCCAGACAGAGGGGTCACACAGGAGAGCTAGGATGAAGGGGAGATAATAAAGTAGTGGTGATCCGAATACGAAGGTGCACGCGCGTGTGTATAAGAGAGTATGTATGTGCGTGTGGAAGAGTGCTGGTAAGCTTGACATGTGCATGTGTGTATGTGAGGCTGGGAAGTGGTCTGTGCTAGTATGTGTGTGGTGGTGTGATGTGATGTAGTATTGTGTGGTATGGTGTAGTGGTGTGGTGTTTTGGTGTTGGGAGGTGGAGGATGCGAGAGTCGGGAAAGCAAGGGTGGGGTGTGGGTTAGGCTGAAGGTGGGGTATGTTGGAGTGGCTGTAAGGGATGGAGTGAGTTGGGATGGATAGGGAAGATGGGGTTGGATTGTGTAGGGGTGGGGTGGGTTACAAGGGAGGGGTGATGATGAAGGGGAAGGCAGAAGGTGGGTAGGAGTGAAGAGAAGGAGAGTAGGAGTGAAGAGAAGAAGTAGGAGTGAAGAGAAGAAGTAGGAGTTGGAGCAAGAGAAGAGAGGTGGGTGGGAGGAAGTTGGTGTGAAGGTGAGAGAGGAGAGGGGAGGAGGTTAAATGAAGAGGGAAGGAGAGTTGAGCCCATATGGCGCAAAGGAAAGAAGAGAGAAGATTAATCCCTGTTCATTGTGCAAATGGGAGTCTATATATATGTATGTATATATATGATATATATACATATATGCATAATCTACATATATATGTCTATATAAATGTATATATATATAATATATATATATGCATAATATACATTTATATATCTATATATCTGTATATGCATAATATATATATATATATATATATATATATTTTTGCATAATATATACATATATATAAATAAATAAATGGAGTTAAATACAGGTGTTATTCAAATTCTTTTACTTCCGACAATGCAATCTTCTCACCAGGAAAAGAAAGAAGCTAAACTCATCAATAAGTTATTTGAACAGAATGTGATGGATGTGTATAATGATGAATGGAACGCTATTAATTTTTTTTTTTTAAATCCATTAGCAGATATAAAGTCAAAGGTAGCCTATAGAAAGAGAAGGGGTAAAGGAAAGAATTAAGCAGGAAACTAATAAAGGAGAAATATAGAGCGATTTGTGAATTAAAATAAAAGCTTAAAGGCTTGGAAGAAGATATATCTAGTGGTATTGAAATGTAAGGAGAAAATCAATGTTTAAATTATATATAATTGTAGATATCACTTATATAAACTAAAGGTATGTTTCTGTCAATGTTTACATCGATAAGCATGCTCTATAACCATGTTTACAAGGGGATTCTTAGAAAATAGAATAGAAAATAGTTCACTGTTACAGAGTCGGCAGAATTTTTTGCCTTTATCATATGGGAATGAAACGGTGAGAATCAACTAATCTAAATTAAATTGTTCATTATGGTCTTTTAGATACCATATTAATTTTCTAAGCCCTGTACTGTTGCGTTTATTACTATCCCTAAATGTAGAGTAACGATTAGAAATTCTTTTAGATAACTGCGAAGAACTACCTATATAAAAAAAGACATCGGTACCTGTAGTAATTTTACACTAGTATATAGAGTTTTTAATCTTAGAATTACTAGACATAAACTTAATTCTGTTGGAATTGACTTCAGAGACAATAACCTTGTTATTAATATTTCTAGGGGGATGGTTAGCATTAGTTAAATTAATGTTTGTATTAGTAATTGGATTCTTATTTAAAAGACTAATATTATGTGAGGAGATAATTTGTGAGAGATTTTTTGTATTGGAAAACCAATCTTAACTGTGTGCGAGTTGATAATCAAGTAATACCTAGAATTCTTTGGAAAATTCCTAATAGTAGCTTCCCGAAACTGGAAAGGAAGATTAGATTTAATCTGCCTCCCATAAGGAATAATCATCCAAATAGTTTTGCTAGTAGTTGCCTTATTTTTAGTGTAACTATCTTTAAAAGACATTGATTTACCTTTAGAATGAAAAAAGGGATCTAAATGATGGTTATCTCCCTTATGTTGTAAAAACATTCCTCTGTTTGGTGTTGGCATATAAATTAAAATTGAAATTGTTCATATCATTACCACTAGATTTCATGTCTCCATTACTAAAGGTAGAATAAGATTGAATAGAATTAATGTAGGTAACTTTTTCTGCATAGCCTGCTTTAAGTAAGGCAGAGTTATAAAATTCAGCCTTGTCATTGAAAATGTCAACATTAGCAGATAACTTATACAATCTAAATGAAATATTCTTATCTAAATTCTTAGTGATTACCCTAGAATGATTACTGAATTGACCATATATTTAAGATTCGTTGATGGCTTGTGGTATAGAAAGTACAAATTATTGTGTAAGTTAAGTGTAATATCTAAAAAGTTAGCTTTCATTACATCATCATCAAAAACGAAGCCAAAGCCCATTGTACAGAAAAACTAGGAGTCGGAGCAAGAGAGGAGAGGTGGGTGGGAAGAAGTAGGTGTGAGGGGGAGAAATTAGAGTGGAGGAGGTTAGATGAAGAGGGGAAGAGAGTTGAGACCATGTGGCGCAAAGGAGCAACTGATTAATTTTTCCGTGTTAATTGTAAACAAGGGAAAAATACACACATCCATTTATATGTATATATATATATATATATATATATATATAATATATATATATAAATGCCTAATATATATGTATATATATATATATATATATATATATATATATATAATATATATATATATATATATAATATATATATATAAATGCCTAATATATATGTATATATATATATATATATATATATATATATATATATATTTATTAATAAATTTATCATTATTAATAAATCATTATTAATAATTATTTTATCAGAAAATCGGCATTTTTTTATTTGCTGCCGATTAGGTAAACCGCAAATGCGCGGTAAATTTGGAAAATTAAACATATGAACATAAGCCATGCTCCCTATGACTCGTGTTCATATGTTGTCTGGTTATTCTGCTGATGATAGTTTGACCATTGTAAGGTATATTTTTATTTTACTACAGTGACTTGAAACCATGGTACAGAATATAGTTTGGTAAATGTTTTTATTTTTCATTCCCTTTCGAAATTATCCCTATTTTTGTGGTATGTAGTCTTTTGCTGCTCTTTCTAGCGGGTCAGATGTCCTATTACAGGCATCTCTGTATTTTAAATGAATATATATATATATATATATATATATATGCATATATATATATATATATAATGCACATATATATGCATAATATACATATACACATATATATATATATATATATATATATATATATATACATATATATGATATATATATATATACATACATATATACATAATATACATATATATGCATAATATACATATATATATATATTTAATATACATATTTGTGTGTATAATATATATATATAATATATATATATATAGGTATAATATACATATATAATATACATACATATATATATATTATATATATATGATATATATAATACACTTGTATCTATCTATCTATCTATCTCAAGGAACATTTATGCAGATATAACAATTTAAAGGATAAGCATATTACACTGGATAATACTAAGTGGACTTTTCCTTTTTCTCTCTCTTTTTTTTTTTCTTTGTGATGTAATCTTGGGACTGAAAATGTTTGTGGCTGAAGATAGTTTTAAACCATCCTTTCTATCAATTATATACTCATATAATGATGCAACGACAGTTTGTGTATAAAGCTTGAAACACGTGTACCACGGAATCCTTTGTGTTCTGTTTTCATTTTACATTATAATATACATATATATATATATCCATATCTATATATATATATATGTAATATACATATATATATATATATATATATATATATATATACTAGCAGAGATACCCAGCATTGCCCATGTTACATGCAATTGAAGAATGAGACTTTTCTGTTATATTTTCTGTAAGGAACTGGAATACATATGATTTGAATTTCATCAAAATTACACATGAGGGTTCTTTCCCTCTTTACACACCCTAAAAAAATTCTAATCATGAGACATGTATCTCATACTAATAATCTTTATGCGCATATTCCAAAATTTCAGTCTTCTGGAACCTGTAAAAAGGATTTTGCTCCTGAAAAATGGAGCTCATGGAGCTCTAAAATGTGGGAATGAAGGCCCCTATTGGGGGTGGGTGTGTTAATGTCAACCAGAGAAGTTGAATTGTTGGGAATCTTTTTAACTTGGGCCTTATAGTATGCCTGTATATATGAGAGTATAGTTTCACTTTAATAGTTTTAGTATGAAATTGAAAGTATTAAAGTGAAAGTATTTGAAATTACAGTAGCGACATGTTATTGTTTCACTTTTGACATGTAATACTGAAATAGTGGAATAGTTTCAGTGTTAAACTGAAAGTATCTGACATTACAGTAGAGTGATGTTATTGTTTCACTTTTGACATATAATACTGAAATAGTGGAGGAGATATGATATTACTGCGGGCTTGAACTATGTAAGACGTTAAAAAATTTTTTGGCCTAAGACATTACATGCACCCTAAGTAAGGCATGTGTTAATTTGGAATGAAATTGGTTGTTTAGTTCTTGAGTTTTAGGGATTCACACAGACACACATTCTCATCTTTATATATCTGACATTTATGCGCACATTCCAAAATTCCAGTGTTATGGACCCTGTAAAAAGGATTTTGCTCCTGAAAAATGGAGCTCATGGAGCTGAAAAATGTGGGAGTTAAGGCCCCTATTGGGGGTGGGTGTGTTAATGTCAACCAGAGAAGTTAAATTGTTGGGACTCTTTTTAACTTGGGTCTAATATGTATTGTTTGAATTTCTTTGAAATAGGAAATGTATGTTCACTGGGTTTGTAAAAGAGAGCAAAGCTACAGGAAACCAAAAGACGAATGATCATGATAATCAGTCAGCTACCCTAACCTAGTCGTTACTACTCCCCAATGTAGGATTCCTCACCATACAGGTGACAGGCACAGCTATACGATGCATTACGGATCTATAGCAATTGGAAGGGCATGATCCAATTGAAATAACAATGTGTGATGTTTAGAGTAAAGGGAAATGAAAGTGTCACCTCTGGAGTTTGCAAATAACCACTATACCGATAGGTAACTGGGCAGAAAAAATTTACAATCAATAAATGTCTTTGAACAACCAGTCACTCATGTGGGAAGGCCTTGAAATCAATGTTACCAACTGGGGACTATGTGTGACTCAGTGATAATAAAAAGACTGAAAGGAGGTCTGTAACGAAATAATTTTACTCAACACTTTGCAAGTGAATCAGTGGAGGCAAAGATGCATTTCATTTACTTGACAATTTATGCACCACATTGCAGAAATCACAATGTAAGTATATCTGAAAGGATAGTCTTACACTGTTGTACCGTTGAATTAGAAATAATGCTCATCTGTTATGTTCGGGTGACCCTATAAATTCCAATAGTACAACTGTATTCGTCTTTGCTTAGGAAAAATGATTAAATTTTTACGAAAACAGAACTGGAACCCTAAGTAAGGCATGTGTAAAATTTGAATGACATTGGTTGTGTAGTTCTCGAGTTTTAGGGATTTACACAAACAAACAGACACACATTCTCATTTTTATATATATATTGATATATATATATTATATATATATATAATATACATACATATATATATATATATATATATATATATATATAATATAGTATATATTTATATAATATACATAGGTGTATACAAAAATAGTGAGTGGTGTTTGACGGGGCACTGTCTTGGGACCACTGCTTTTCATAGTGAGGATAATAATATGTAGTTTAATGCTGAAAAATTCCAAGCCCTGCACTACCAACATCCAAAACTGAACAGAACTGGTCCACCGGGGATTACAATCCCAGAGCCTAAATCCATGAGGGACCTGGGTATCAACATGAGTGATGATACCTCTTTGCAAGTGCACATTACCAGGATGGCAACAAAGTGCAGACGACTGACTGGTTGGATCCTGAGAATATTCAGGACCAGAGAGAAGGAAACTATGATGGTTCTCTGGAGGACATTCGTCCTCAGCTGCTTGGACTACTGCTCCCAGCTATGGTCACCCAGCAGTTTAAAATTAACAGTGGATTTTGAAGCAATCATCAGTTGTCAGCTCCTTACAATCTTTGTAGATTAAAGATTAGCAACATTTAAAAATTGAGATATTTCTAAATCCCTATGTTCAGCGTTTATAACCACAATAACAGCATGCCTCTTCATTTCTTGAGTAAGCTGAGGGTCAGGCATATATATATATATATATATATATATATACATTTGTGCAGATGTACACACACACACACACACACACACACACACACATATATACATATCAACATCATCATTTGATATCCACTTTCTATGCTAGCTTGGGTTGGAGGATTTGACTGAGGACTGGCTGCACCAGGCTCCAATCTGATCTGGCAGAATTTCTACTGCTGGATGCCCTCCCTAACGCCAATCACTGTGAGTGTAGTGGGTGCTTTTACGTGCCACCGGCACGAGGGTCAGTCAGGCAGTACTGGCAACGTCCACACTCAAGTGGTGTTTTTACGTGTGACCTGCACAGGAGCCAGTCCAGCGGAAATGGCAACAACCTTGCTCAGATGTTTTTTCATGTGCTACCGGCACAAGCGGCAGTAAGGCGACACTGGTAATGAACATGTTTGAATGGTGCTTTTTACGTGCCACCGGCCTGGAAGCCAGTCAGCTGCTCAGGCAGCGATCAGGCTTGGATGGTGCTCTTAGCGCTCCACTGGCATGGATGCCAGTGATTGAATTTGAAAAATTGATTTGATTTCACTTGCCTCAACAGGTCTTCACAAGCAGAGTTTAGTGTCCAATGAAAGAAAGGTATGCATAAGTGGGCTGGTTACACCCCTGTTTTGGTCTCACTTGGCTTACTGGGTCTTCTCACGCACAGCATATTTCCAAAGGTCTCGGTCACTAGTCATTGCCTCGGTGAGGCCTAATGTTTGAAGGTCGTGCTTCACGACCTCATCCCAGGTCTTCTTGGGTCTACCTCTTCCACAGGTTCCCTCAACCGCTAGGGTGTGGCACTTTTTCATACAGCTATCTTCATCCATTCTCACCACGTGACCATACCAGTGCAATTGTCTCTCTTGCACACCACAACTGATGCTTCTTAGGTCCAACTTTTCGCTCAAGGTACTTACACTCTGTCTAGTATGCACACTGACATTACACATCCATCGGAGCATACTGGTTTCATTCCTTGCGAGCTTACGCATGTCCTCAGCAGTCATGGCCCGTGTTTCACTGCCATGTAGCATGGCTGTTTGTACACATGCATCATACAGTCTGCCTTTTACTCTGAGTGAGAGGCCCTTTGTCACCAGCAGAATAAGAGTTTTCTGGACTTTGCCCAGGTTATTCTTATTCTAGCAGCTACACTTTCAGCGCACCCTCCCCTCCTACTGACTTGGTCACCTATGTAACGGAAGCTATCAACTACTTCTAGTTTTTCTCCCTTGAATGTGGTGGAAGTTGTTCTCTGCACACTTTCAGTGTTTATTGCTCCTGAGTATCTGCCACATACAAAAACTATCTTGCTGCACCTCTTATGTGTCCATAGCTTACACTGGGTACATCTTACAGAGTTTCTACCTATACCTTTTCTACAGATCGAACAGGGCCGTCTACCTGAAGGGATTTGTGGTTTGTCTGCCTTCCTGCTTATTAGGACTTTGGTTTTAGCCAGGTTGACTCTAAGGCCCTTCGATTCTAATCCTTGTTTCCACACCTGAAACTTCTCCTCTGGTTCTGATAGTGACTCAGCAATTAGAGCAAGTTCATCAGCATAGATGTGTTCTCAGGGGCATCCTGTCTTGAATTCCTCTGTTATTGCCTGGAGGACTATGATAAATAGGAGGGGGCTGAGGACTGAACCTTGGTGGACCCCTACCTCTACCCGGAATTCTTCACTGTACTCGTTGCCAACCCTCACCTTACTGACAGCGTCCCTGTACATGGCTTGCACAGCTCTCAGTAACCATTCATCTATCCCTAATTTCCTCAAATATATATATATTATATATATGTATGTATATATCTATATCTATGTATCTATCTACCTATCTGTCTGTCTGTCTGTCTGTCTGTCTGTCTCTCTCTCTGTATATATATATATATATATATATATTGTATATACACACACACACACTCACATATATATATATGAGTTTCTTTGCATGTGGTAAACTTCCCAACATGCTAAAAGTGGGTATAATATGCCCTGTCCATAAAGGAGAGAGCAGAGCAGATGCTAAAATCTACAGGCCCATCTCTCTGATGTCACATGTTAGCAAGACAATGGAATGCATTGTCAGAAAAAGGCTGATCACATTCCTAGAAGAAAACAACCTTCTCACAAACACACACCATAGCTTGTGTCTCAGGAGGAGCTGCCTCACGCATTTGCCGCACCACTTTGACTGGGTACTGAAATAACAGCTAAAGCAGTCAGCTGTAGACGTGATATACCTCAACTTTGCTAATGCCTTCGACAAAGTTGATCATGGTATGATATGTCACAACACTGAAAAACCTTGATATTACTGGGAGAGTTTCTGAAGGACAGGAGTCAGATAGTTGTAGTCAATTGTGCTCACTTTGAAGAGACACCAATTCTTAGCAGAGTCCCACAGGGAACTGTACTGGGGCCACTACTATTAACCAGCACAAGACTATATCCCTTAACAAAAGAACTAAAAGTGGAAAAATCCTGGTGGCCTAATGATGGAACATGCTCCCACCTTTTGGAGGGTACAGAATTTCACTTCAAACAAGGTGAAATATTTAAGATAAAGTCAAATTTCACTTGTGCCTCTGAAAACTTAATCTATGTTATTACCTACTTAGGTTACGGAAACCACTATACAGGCCAAACATGAATGTTTTTCAGACGAAGAACAACACTTAACAAAGAACAAATCTGCTTCCTACGATATAGACAGATGCAGGTCAGTGAGCACATAGAGAGATGTGCTAGGAACCTTAAACCATACTTCCTAATTTTCTCTTTTTATCAATGTTCCAAGAACATCTCAATGCAGCAAAGATTAAATAAACAGGCAACTTTAATAAATATCAACCCCAACTTAACATAAACACACAACTTAATACAGACACTACTAACCTTACTAATGCTAATAATCCCACTAATCCTCATACATCCCATATACCATTCATATTCTATTAATCATATCTACCTTAATTGCATCACTTTCAGAACTGCTTACCTCCCTTGCATGCAATCTTTTCACTCGGGTACTATTAGATCTAACACCATTTGGAAATCGGTGTTGATTCAAAGTCAGTGAACAGCAATGACAAAACCGGTATGACTTTCTATATTGACTCATAATAATGATTTTTATACTTCTTAATTACACCTCAAATCATTTATTTGTATGTATATGTCTTTGTTTTTATAAAAGAAAGCCATTATTTCTATACCCAGTATGCATTTTCTTTGTTTCTTTTTACTTTTCCCCTATTTATATCACATATAGTCTTTTTTCTCTGAAACCTGTTTCGATTATATATAGATATATATATATATATATATATATATATATATATATATATATATATGTATGTATGTATATTTTATGTATAGGTGCAGGATTGGCTGTGTGGCAAGTAGCGTTGCTTACCAAGCGGACGTGGTTTTTTGTCGCTCCTGCTTCACGTCGCTGAATGCCAGCGTTGTGAATTTTTGACGTACTACTACAGGTAAGACTTTTGTGTTTTTGGGGATTTAGTGGGGGTTTGTTGCTCATGTTTATTTATATTTATGTCGAGCAAGAAATCTCCACAGAATTCCACGCATTTGTCTGCCTGTGGTTGTGCTTAAAGTCTCACTTAGCGGTGAGAAGAATGTGAACTTAGTTTGTAAAAGTTTGTTGTCTTCAAGTCATGATTTGAAAACTACAGATAAATATTGTGAACTTTGTTTAAAAAAGAAAAGGAATTTATTGTTTTAAAACCAAGTTTTGAAAGCTAATGAATTTGAAGAAAAGTCTTCTTCTTGCTTTGAACTACACCACGTGGAACTACGCAAAGGATTTAATTTTTACCAGCAAAGTGATGACTCCAGCGGTGCCGGGATCAAATCGGGCCGGAGTACCGTTGTGGCCTGAAAATTTGTTAATGAAATAAAGTAGCATTGCTTACCGAGAGGACGTGATTTTGTCGCTCCTGTTGTCACGTCGCTGAATGCCAGCGTCATGAATTTTTGACGTACAACTACAGGTAAGACTTTTGTGTTTTTGGGATTTAGTGGGGGTTTGTTGCTCATGTTTATTTATATTTATGTCGAACAAGAAATCTCCACTGAATTCCACGCATTTGTCTGCCTGTGGTTGTGCTTAAAGTCTCACTTAGTGGTGAGAAGAGTGTTTTGGAGGTATCACTCCTCCCAAAATTGTGAACTCAATTTGTAAAAGTTTGTTGTTTTCAAGCCATGATTTGAAAACTACAAATAAATATTGTGAAAGGAATTTATTGTTTTCAAACCAAGTTTTGAAAACTAATAAATTTGAAGAAAAGTCTTCCTCTTGCTTTGAACTACACCACGTGGAACTACGCAAAGGATTTAATTTTTATCAGCTAAGTGACGACTGCAGCGGAGCCGGGATCAAATCGGGCCGTTGTGGCCTGAAAATTTGTTATTCTGCCTGGAACTTTATATTTTATTTATTCTTTCTGAACTGTTGTATTTCCTTTCTCCTTCTTTTATGAACTTTTTTAGTACGAACTGTTTATTTTATTTCTTCTGCTTTTTTCAACTGTTTTCTCTTTTTGCATGGTTTTAAAATTTTTCGTTGTTTAATTTTTATGTGGACATTTTTATCATGGCAGAGAACATAAAGAAAAATAAGGCCACTGCTGTGGAGTGGGAGATTATCCCACCCAAGAAGTGGTTAAATCATTTCAGGGAAAGAACGGTGGTGTTACGGACCTACTCTAGGTTACTCGACACCATTACGGTCTTTCCCAAAATTGAAATTGAAAAAGAGTTGGCAGAATATCTGCCAACTTTTAAGTTTATGGCAAGGGGTGTAAAATACGCGACGGTTAGGTTGCTATTTGACACTCCTGAGGTGGCTCGCAAGTTTGCGAGCCAGCCCTTAGAAGGGGAAAAAATTCTGTTTCTTCCCACATACTGTGGGAAGAAATTAACTAGGGCTTGGATCTGTGGGCTGCCACCCGGTATAGAACCTGATTGGATAGAGGATACTATCCGACGGGGTCTGGGTGGCAGTGGAGCAAAGCTCTTAAATGTGAAAATTTTACCTACAGCTGATTGGGTTGGGGCAAAAGCAGTTTTGACCCTGTGGACCCAATCAGCCAGGGATCTGGTATTTCCGGATTTTTTGAGGATGGCCGGCCATAGATATACGGTCATTCTTGAGGGACGTAAACCCAAGTGCCACCAGTGTCTGAAGCCCGGTCATATCAAGAAAGACTGTCCCCAGAACCAGAGTAAGGTCCTGGAGCAGTTAACAAATGTTGTTCCCCCCGCTCCCCCAGTGGAGGGAGAGACGGAGGAAGTCGAGGAGGTTTCCACCTCCTCGAAAAAAGGGAAAAAAAGGAAGAAGGTGGGCAACAATGGTTGCCCACCGAAAATCGTGGGGGAGGAGGAGGACCATCCGGCAAAGGCGGAAGTACGCCCTACTCCAGTGGCCCCAAAGAAAAAGAAAAAAAAAACAAGGCACGGCTGGTGCTCGATAGTGCACCGCCGGCGTGTCCCGACACTCCGTTGGTGGGAATTGTGCCACCAACGGAGGAAAGCAGGTCGGCAGGAATTGTGCCGCCGACAGTAGAAGCTGTGGGCTCACCCTGTGAGGAAAAGGATTGGCTAATCCTATTCCGAAAGGGAGGGGCCCTGCAAAAATTTGTGAATAAAAGGAAGCGTCGGAGAGAGGGAGTCCTCACCTGTACTAAGGATCCGGACTGGTCTCCTCAGGTGACTGCGGAGGTCGTGTTGGGTAGTCACATAAGTACGGTGGTGAATTCCTTCCCCCACGACGAATTCAGTATTGCAAAGCGGCCCGACTCAGACCCATCGTTTTGCTTGAGAGAAGCGAAGGCTATATCGGGCGAAAAAACCTAAGAGGACGAGTGCCTCATATTGTGTAATGAAAAATCGTAAGAGGCAAATGCCTTAATTTATGACTTTTTATGTACGAGGTTCATAGCCTCAATGTGAAAATTTAATTTTAAAAAGAACAGTGTTATAGAGAAGCAAAGTTCGGCGGGCGGCTTTTGCCTTCTCTCATTATACCATCATATTTATCATCCATTTCCTCTCATTAATGTTTTTGTCCAGCCCGTAGCTACTCTCTGTGTACTGCCTTTATGGCAAATTGAAATGAAATAAAGTAGCTTGCTTACCAACCACATAGTCCCAGGTTCAGTCCTGCTGCATGGCATCTTGGGCAAATGTCTTCTGCTATAGCCTCGGGCCGACCAAGACCATGTGAGTGGATTTAGTAAACAGAAACTGAAAGAAGCCCATTGTATATATATGTGTTTGTGTGTCTGTGTTTGACCCCCCCCACACACACACACACCACTTGACAACTGATGTTGATGTGTTTACATCCCCATAACTTAGTGGTTCAGCAAAAGAGGCCGATAGATTAAATACTAGGCTTACAAAGAATAAGTCCTGTTGTAAGTGGAGGGGTGTATTGTTTTATTTTTCAGAAAAAATTTCAATGGGTGTGGTAGCTGGTTCTCAACTCTATCATGTTGAGTAAAACCTATGTTTGCAAGATTAGATGGTGTTGGAAAATTTATTTAATATTGAGAAGTTGTGTAGACAGAGAATAATTAATGTCTCTTTTAAGTATAGCTTCTTTTATTATGGACCAAGCCAGTGTATATTGTATATTTTGTGATTTCCTTATAATTTCCTTTTTCAGATTATAGTGTGCTAAAGATTGCTTGGACATTAGTATATCTTTTAGCTGTTTGATGGCTTCTTGGCACCTTTGTATCTAAGTCCATTTTGTTCCTTTCTTTAGCAGGTAATTTAATGGTGCACACAAGTTATGAACATTAGGGATGTAACTTTGGTAATAATTCACCAAACCCCAAAATGCTTGTAATGTTGCCACATTCTTTTGTGGGGGCATATTTTTAATTGCTGATGCCCTGGTAGGATCTGGATACCGTCTCTCCCTTTCTATCTATGATTTGCTCTAAATATTTAATTTTAAGCAGAAATAAATCACACTTATCTGCACTCAACTTGAACCTGTATTCACTCAGTTTTTTAAATACCATTTTCACATGTTGTACATACAGACTTCTTGATTTACTCTTAATCAATATGTCACCAAGATATGCAATTGCAAATTCAGTCTGCTAACATTGTATCCATAATCTGTTGGAAGATCGCCGGTGCGACTTTTACGCCAAGTGATAACCGGTTGTGTTTATACAGTTCTTTATGTGTGTTAATTGTTAGGTATTTAGAGCATTCATCATCTACTTCAATTTGTAGATATGCATCAGAGAGATCCAATTTAGAAAATATCTTCCCACCCCATTTAATTTTGCAAATATGTCCTCCGAAGTCAGCAGCAGATAGTTGAATGTTTTAAGTCATACGTTTAATTCAGTGGAAAAATTAGCACACTCTGATTTTATTATTCTTTTTCTTAATGTACACAGCTGATGATGCCCATTCTGAGTATTTCACTTTTTGGATAACTCCAATTTTTTCTAGTCTCTGTAAGTTTATTTGTTCTAACACTGCATATGGCACACTTCTTTTTTGGTTTAAAAATTGGCACTGCATTTTCTCAGATTTTCCTTTTGTTTATGAACATGCACCGAGGGAATACTTTCTTTAATTCCTTTTGCAATTTGTGTTAGAACTTGTGCCTGTACCTGTTTCATTTTTGCAATAGTGGTTAATTAGTAAATCCCAGAGATCGAATTTCTCCATGCAATACATTCCAAATAGGTTATTCTTTGCTTTTATCATTCTACCTCATAAAGTCACATTGTAATTGAATTCACCTCTAAACAATAATATTCTTCCCGATATACCTTTCACAGCTTTTGTAGTTTTCCTTAGTACTGGCTTACCTAACACACTCCATGTATTGTTATTTAATCTATATTATATTAAAAATGAACTTCCATCTTGCTTGCAATGTTACACAGCCAAACTGGTGCATAATGGGAAAATACTATGAATTAAAGTCCTCCTGAAATGTAAATACAGACAGAATAAAACAAGTTTTACGTAAATAGAACAACTAGTTCTTGAGATATTGGAGGTTTTGGGGGGTATAAATACCCAAAACAGTGCATAATGGGAAAATACTCTGAAAATAACTTAACCCTGAAAGGGAAGAAACTCTAACCTTTCGATTAAACACATTATGATTAGTGACTTTAACTTGCCAATGAAAAAGTACGAGTTTTTTTACACTAAATGTTTCTATTTTCACTTTTGTTAAACAATATTTTAATCATTTAGAAATATTTTTAAGTGAATGTGATTTCAAACATGTAAGTTGTTTGTACACTAAGTATTTATATTTTAGCTTTCTTTAAACAGACAATATTTTAATCTTTTAAAAAATTATTTTCAAGTGAATACCATTACAAAAATATTTTTGGCATATTTAAAAAATATTTTAAAATGAAAATGACTTTAAAAATACAGTAAATATTTCATAAAAGACGCATTTGTAACCTTGGTGTGAAATAATTTTTTCCATAGGTATTTTTCGAGTGCATTCAATGTGTCTCTCCCCAAAGATTTGGTTGCTATTTCTAGCATGCATTGCTACCACATAACAGCTATTTGTGATAAAGGACCCAAAGTACCTGTTACATGGTAGCAGGGCAGGCAAGAAGTAGCAGCAAATCTGTCTTTTTCTTTGGAAAGGAGCTGTTTATGCATGATTTCAATGTCACACTCATTGAAAGCATGTGAAATAACCTGGCAATGAAAAAAGTACTCACAAAACAAAACCCTCTTGGTGGAAAACTCAGAGTTTCCCAGTGAAAGACAATGGTCTGTGGAACATGGATAAAGACTTAAATACGGCAAACCTCTTCCAGCATACAAGGCTGATTGTTTGGGATGAGTGTCCTATGATTTGGAGGGAAAGCTTCGAAGCTATTTACCTTACTTTACATGACATATGCGACAGCAATGAGCCATTCAGTGGAATTTTGACAACTTGCTGTGGTGATTTCCATCTGCTTCTACCAGTAGTGAAAAGGGGTAATGATGCAGACATGGAAAATGTTTGCATTACAAAATCATACTTATAGTGAATCTTTGAAAAATTTCAGTTGAAGACAAACATGAGATTAAGTGAAGGAGCAGAGTACTACTTACAGTTCCTATTGGATATTGGAGAAGATAAAATCCAAAAAAATGAAAATGATGAAATTATTTTGCCAAAAGAAATGGTTCTCCAAGAAACAACTATGGAAGAATGCATTGACTTCATCTATTCCTCAATTAACAATCCAGGTGAAGTGTTTTCGAACAATTGCATCTTAGTACCTCTCAATCAAATGATGAGAAGCGTCAATTCCACCTGTATCAGATGCTTCCCTGGAGTCATAAAAGAGTACCAATCCTATAATTCTGTGAGTGATGGTGCCAATGCCACTCATTTCCTGACTGAATTCCTTGATTCGGTTGAACTATCAGGACTGCCACCGCATAAGCTGGAATTGAAAAAAGGATTGCCCATAATTCTAATGAGAAACTTGAATCCTCCAAGGCTTTGTAATGGAACGCATAAGATTGTGGAAGAACTGCATGACAATCTCATAGTAGTGAGTATCAATACTCCCGTTTTCAAAAATGAAATCATTATGATACAAAGAATAACAATTAATCTATCTGAAGGTGAGGATATCTCTTTGCACCGAAGTCAATTCCCAGTTCAATCAAGCTTTGCTATGACAAATCATAAAGCACAAGGACAAACTATGGAGAATGTCTTGATTTATCTGGAACAACCTGTATTCCAACATGGTCAACTGTATGTGGCCCTTAGGTGCAGAAAATGAAAGAATGTCAAAGTGTTTCTGAAGGATACCCAGTCAACTAAGAATGTTGTCATCAAAAGCATTCTTGCGAACAAACTGTAACAACGTCAAAATGAGAAAATATTCCTTCTGACATCAGAACATGAAAGGAAAAGGAAAAACTAAGACAAGTGTGAATAATTTCCTTCATTTCAATGCAATGTTGAATTCAATTTCAATGTTTTTTAGCCTGAACTGTCAGTGACCCATTTATGTGTGATGTCGATGTCATATTTGTTAAAAACATGCGAAATAATCTGGAAAACAAAAAAAAAAAAAAACCCATGAAACAAAACTCTGTTGGTGGGAAACTCGAAGGTCTCCACAACCCCTCCCCCTTTCTTTTCTGGAAGAAAGTGCCTTGCAGTGGGTTTGGAGGTGAAATATGTTGAATGCACTTGAAAAAAATCTGTGAAAAAATTCACACCGAAGTACGAATGGGTCTTTTACGAAATATTTACCCAAGATTGTGACAGGCATGTGAATAGAAGGGTCGAAGAGATTGACAAAGCAAGAGCTGAGCATCTGGCGAAACAGCAGGAAAGAGACAAAAGTAGGAGATGTCATGAATCAGATGTTCATGTGAATACAAACAGAATAAAACAAGTTTTGCATAAATCGGACTACAGGTTACCGAGATACGCGGCATATAATGGGAAAAATGCTTTGAGAGTAAGGTACCATTGAAATGTAAATACGCACAGAATAACAGAAGTTTCACATAAATTGGACCATGGATTCCTGAGATGTGCGGTCGTTTTGGGTACCTTGAACTATCGGTGACTCAATAGGTCACAGGTAGTCTAGTATAGTTATATCACTCCCAGTATCATGCTGTAATCTGATGTTTTGTTCCATTTATTTTTATGTTTGCAAACCTTCTATATATTTCATTATCCTTATCATTTTCAGATACACCGTATACATTTTTATTGTTTTCTATATGCATCATTTTTGGATTCTTTCCTTATTTTAGTACAACAATCAGAACTTTTAAGATTTTTGAATGGACAGTCATACTGGTCATGTATTTGACCGCATCTCATGCATGGATCCACTTTGCACTTTCTAATGTTTTCCTGTGGCCATTGTAGCCTGTATGTTTGATATGTCATATTCCTGTATTCTCTCATTGCCATGTTTAAGATTTATTAACCATTGGCAGTCTTCTGATAACTGTTGAAGAATAATTTCCTGGTTCTGTTCTATCTTAGTCTATATCCTTATGTGAATTTCCAAATCTTGTTGTACTGTTAGTCTTTGAACGAATATCAGTCACTTAAACATATTTCGTCAAACCAAGTGGCAAATGTGACATTTTCATCTGGATTATATCTAAATTTGGTGATGGAACTTGCCAACGAATCTGGTGTGAATGCATTTGTAGCATTTTTCATTTCCTTGAGGAGAACCTGTAAAACCTCATGTTGCTGTTTTTGCAACTCTATCATGGCTGATAGTAATTCTTCCATGATAAACAAGATGAATTTTTTGTTCTCATGAACAAAAAATATACAATTCACAATAATTTTGAGTGAGTCTCGAACACTTCTTGTTGCCAACTGTTATATTGTCAGTGACAATATATGATGTGTGTGTGTGTGTGTGTGTCAGTATATCACAGAACCAAATATAACCATATAACAATAAGCAATGTAACAAGTTGGTTATGTTATTGTAACTGTTTGTACCATAACAATCCAATTCTCAAATGCTGAATCAATAACGAGACTAATGCTCTCACAATTCAACCTCATATCTACTGGCTCATCTATTTGTAAGACTTGTCCAGTCCACTGATAGTCGTGTGTGGGGGTATCAGTTTACTCCACAACAAAATATCTATTGCTGCTACTTATTAAAAGAAAATTGTGTGTGTGTGTGTGAACTTAATTTGAAGAAAGTCTTTTAGACCAAGGAATAAGTATTAGTAAATAGGGTCATTATGTTCGTGTGTGTTGACCTGATTACAAACACTAATGTTTTATGACTGTCCTTTTCCCAAATTTTCCCAAATGCTCAGTTGGATCTGTTACACAGGAGATATGGAATCCTGTAATAGTCTGTACCATACTTCTCTGGCTCTACTAACTTGTGACTTATGGATTTCATAATTTGTCTCTATATAGAAAGCACTATAAGTGTTTATGTCTTAATGATCTCAAATCTTTTTCTCTTTTCAGTGATTACCAATATGATTTTCTCAGAGCCAAATTCATTAAAGGTTTTTACTAGTTGCCTATTGGATTGTCAGATGAATTCATTCATTTTTTTTTTCACCTACTTATTTTAATCTCTGTTTTTCATCATCAGCTTTAACAAATCAGTCATTAATATAGTCTCCTTCATTGCACATTCCAATAGCTTGTGAATGTCTTAACTCAAGGTTTTGCTTGTTTGTCAGGCCTCAACTGTTCTTTTTTTCTGCATCATACAAATGTAAAGACACCATTTTTCATTGATCTTGACAATGCATTAAAGAAATCTCTATTTGTATCCATGTGAAGTGTGATGTCAAGTGAGCAAACTAATGGTGATAGAGGAGCACTCGAATTTGTCTCTTTTGTTCAGCAGATGTGCTGCTACTCATGGACTGCTAACAATATTGTTTAGATTCTTATGGCAGGGTTCATGGTTATAGTTCATCACCATTCTATATTGTAAATCCATAGTTGCATTCCAGTCAAACTGGTTTTTACATGGTGATATATAAGACAAGGTGTAAATAATGGTCATTTTATATTTGTCTTTTATTAGAGTAAATTTGCATTACAGCTGTTTCCACTTTACATTATAGGTACATTACTGATAGGTTTATTCAGTTGGTCTATTGATCAGTTGAAAAAACTTGCACGACCCCAAAAATTAATGTTATTTTGTCAGAGCCATTTCTGGCTATAACAAAGAAGGGTATGTGCATGGAGGAGAGAGGAAAAGAAAAGGGAAAAGGCAAGTGGAATAGAGATAATGAAGAAAAGGAAGACAAGTTACAATAAGGTAAAGAGAAGGAAAGGAGAGAGGAAGGGATTGATATGAGGAGGGGGAAAGGATGGCTGAAATTTGGGAAAAGGACAGTTATAAAACATTAGTGTTTGTAATCAGGTCAACACACATGAACATATTTGCATTGTTTTTTGGGTTAGATATTCTCCAAATTTACGTTTATGAATTAGTGTTGCAAGATTCCTGATGTGAAACTGTGTGTTGAAACAGATACTGTTGTATTTCGGGATGGTCATTTTTTTTTTTTTTTTTTGCCAAATAAACACTATATATTTGTTCTTCACTTGTTTATTACTGTTCTTATTTTAACTCGTGTCCACTGTCCAGAAATCTTTTGTCACATAACTGTGACCGCTTCAGTGGCACTTTCTCTCCTTATGCGTGTTCCTGCTCCGCTTAGTCCATTCTTTTCTTCTATGATATGTATGATACACATCATAAAAGAACACAATGAACTAAGTGGAGCAGGAGCACACATGAAGATGGGAAGTATCACTGAAGAGGTCACAGATGTATGATGAAATTTTCTGGACAATGGACATGAGTTGAATAAGAACAGTAATAAACGAGTGAAGAATGAATATATAGTGAGTGTGTTTATTTGGCCAAAAGGAAAACAAAATGACCATCTCAAAATACAACAATATTCTCCAAATGTTGTGTTGAAATTTGATATGGGCCATTTACACACATAGTCAACTTAAGCCTTTAATATTTGGTTATTGGTCTGGGAGAAACATTAGCACGCTGGATGAAATGCTTAGTGGTATTTCGTCTGTCTTTATGTTCTGAGTTCAAATTCCGACGAGGTCGACTTTGCTTTTCATCCTTTCGGAGTCAATAAATTAAGTACCAGTTGCATACTGGGGTCGATTTAATCAACTGGCCACCCACCCCAAATTTCAGGCCTTGTGCCGAGAGTAGAAAAGAGTATTTGGTTATTGGTGCTATCAAGCATAGTAGGGGAATTGTATTAGAAAAGAGATGAAATATCAGTAGTAATCATATTGTGATGTGGAGGTTGAGAAAGCTTTTGTTTGCTAGGATATAAAATACTGATAGATTGAGAGATGTGAGGCTAAAATGAGATAAAGTCAAACTAAGTTATTTAAAGTCAAATAACTTTTGAAGTGGGATATAATTTCAAATTAAAACCATTAAAGGAGTTTAAAAAAATTAAACCATTAAATAGATTACAAATTAAAATTTGAACTAAAATTAAAATATATAAATTTAACATCAAAGCAAACTAAAAATTAAAAGAATTTTACAAAATAAAAGGTAAACTAAAACAATAATGATGATGATGACGATGATGACTGTAACAATAATACTAACAAAAATAATAAAATAAAAATAATAAATACATGAAATAAAATTTTAAAAATTTAAATATTGTAAAATTTAATGAAATAAAATGCATATACATATATAGGCACAGAAGTGGCTGTGTGATAAGAAGCTTGCTTCCCAACCACATGGTTCTGGGTTCAGTCCCACTGTGTGGTACCTTGGGCAAGTGTCTTCTACTATAGCCTTGGGCTGACCAAAGCCTTGTGAGTGGATTTGGTAGATGGAAGCTGAAAGAAACCCGTTGTATATATATATGTATATATATATATATGTATTTGTGAGTCTGTGTTTGTCCCCCACTATTGGTGTTGGTGTGTTTACATCCCTGTAACTTAGTGGTTTGGCAATAAGTACTAGGCTTACAAAGAATAAGTTCTGGGGTCGATTTGTTTGACTGAAGGCAGTGCTCCAGCATGGCCACAGTCAGAATGACTGAAACAAGTAAAAGAATAAAAGAATATATATAAAATTAGGTAATTTGCATTTATCTCTTAGGCATCATACCCATCCCAACCAATCTTTCTCACTGTAGTGTTAAAGTTATCTAGGGAACCTGCTGAAGGATTTATTATAGAAATGCTTACAGTGTTTCACTAATTCCTGCGTACAGTTAATAAGAGACTCCTCTAGGCAAAGTTCACATCTACTTCTTCCTATTCCATATGGTTTTGTTCGACTTAAGATTAACCATTTTAGTTCATATTCTGTCTTTTTGTCCCTAAGTTGCCATATTAGCTTGCTAAGTGGAGTCATGTTTTCCTTTTGTGTTTGAATGACAAGATGTTGTAATAACAGAGCTTAAATGTCATTGCACAACATCCTAAAGAATTGTTAATTTTATTCCAGGTTACTACTGCACATTTATAGACTATCTTCTTTTCTAGACATGATTTATATATATTTCAGTGTTTGTTTGGGTGAGATAATCTTTGACTGAGTAATTGTCTTTTTGAAACTACTCCTTCTGCCAAATACTTAATTTTTTCAAATTAACAAGCAGAATTATGAGCTTTGTCCAAAAGAGCAATGTAGTAACTTTTGTAAGATTTGAACTTAAAATTATGAGATCGATTGTCAATCTTTATGCTTTTTTCTTTACATTGATCTATTTGTTATCATTGTATGCACTGTATTATTCTTCGCCTTCTCTTTCTTCATTCAGAACTTATGTACAGAAATCTCAATACTTGTTAGCAGATATGCATAACCTCTATAAGCAGATATCCCAGAAACACCCTTCAATAGAGACATTACAACCTTGTCATTCATCAACACCAAACAGACCACATAATATCCACAGCTTCAGACCTTCCCTACTCTTCATCAAGATATAGCTAAAAATTTTTGTCTTTACAAATGCTATACTTTGCTGCCTCTGGTGATCTTTTCTCCCCCTCCACCCCCATGTCTAGGCCTATCAACCAACCAATTACAAACCAGAGGTTGCAACACAAATGCTGATGTTTTTCAGACCTAAAAAAATATATCAGTCCTGAAAAGTTTCAGAAATATATGCTAAAGAAAAATTATTAATTCATTATGTTGGCCATCACATGCTTAAACCATGTCCTCCTCCTCCTACTGCTGCTGTTGTGGCCTCTATTCCTTTAAATTTGGTTGTATTATAGATTATCTATCTAAACTTACTTATCTATCTTATCTGTTACTTCTATCTTTTGCCACTTAAATCTGAACAGCTTCCATCTTCCTAACTACATTTCTCCCTATGTTACTCTCTATGTTTCTACTCATCAACTAAATAGCAAAGCTCCCTACTCCACTTCAAAGAGATTGGGAAAGCTATTGGTACTGCCTTTTCAGCTGACATTTAATTTTATACAAAAATACATATTGAACAATTATTTTCACAACAGGTGTTTTATGGAGACATTTGGAACCTATCCCTGGAGCGTCAGATACTGTTAAAAAGTTGAAGAAACTGGTTAGTTTTTTTTTTTTTGTTTTTCCTAGCAATTTTTTTTACATCACTGACAAGTGAATTTGAATGATTGTTCCTTGGAAGCACCTAAAAAGTTATATTGTTGGGATTTGGTTTTATTCCAGTTATTAGTTTTCTTATGAAGCTGCTAAATAATAATTAGACAGTTACCATCATAATAAGTTCAGTAGAAATGCCAGTTTTATGTTATAGTAATTATTGTTTATCATCACACTGTGATATAGAATATACTGTACAATGGAGACAAGTACAGTTTGAATATGAAAAAAAAACACTTTTTGCCTCATCATTTTCATGACAAAATAAATAGTTTCTGAGGAAAATTATTATCATTTGAAAGTTCATATCATATCCCTCAGACACCCTGGTATTTCCACACATTTATAAAGTTTATCCTGTGTTTTTTTACTGCTGAATGATAGCCCTCATTCTAGTTCAATGCATTTAAGCGCTATAACTCGAGTTGTGTTAAAAATCATACTGTCATGAAGAGGAAGGTTTTTTTCCTTTATTTTGATATAAAAATTAATGGGAGTAGGTCAGATAATTGTTAAAAGTTAAAATTTCATTGTTAATTTTCACTTAGAAAAGGACATATTTTCAAGATTTTTATATCATTAAGAAAAAGAAAAATTTCTCACAAACTCAATGTTGTCATTGCTAAATCTGGCTACTGCATGGCAAAAAACCATAAACTGAGTAAAGAGGGTGATACATTGACCCTACTTTCCAAACTGACATATTTGCACATTGCAAGAGGTCAAATAGAACACAAATCGAAGGTTTCAAATATTGAGTTTGAGCCGGAATTTCAAGAAATGGATGAACTAATTACTAAGTAATTACAAAAAATGCACTAAATTGAGTTTAATATGTCTTCTAGACCCCAAACTTAGCATGAAATCATTGTATTGAGAATGCTGTTTATTCCCTCATGCTGTTTTGATGTGGAGAGCCACTAGGCAAACCTAACAAATATTCTTGTACATGTAAATTTCGTTTTTCTTTGAGAAATATTGGTCAAATTCCACCAATCAAAATTATACTGTGCAATGAATATAATTTTGTAGACTATTAAAGTCAGATGTGATGTTTTGGGTTTTTTTTTTTTTCCCCCTATTTCAAATACAGTTGGGATAATTTGAGTCATTTTGGGGTTTTTTTTCTCTCTCTCCTCTACTAACAAGTTTGTTGTAAGTTACAGATGTTGTTAAAGCCTTAATTTATGTTTAAAGCAAGGAATTAATTTTCACATTTTGTTTGTTTTTTTAATCTAGGTATACATGCAATTCTGAGAAAGGGTTGAGAGATGTGCTAGAAACAACAACTAAATCTCCCTTAAATCATACATCTTTTCTTCGAAAATATTTTCAAAATTTTTATTTTTTATTTTTTACTGAGAAGGCTTCACCCATCGTTTTAAGTGCAATGGGTAAACAAAATTGGCTGAAATCAGTCCAGAGATGGGTGGCGGTGGAAAGAAATCATAAATTAAAAAAAATATTTTTCAAAGACCATGATGCAAAAATAAAAAAAATGGAAAAATCCCCGTCAAAATGGAAAAAATCCAATTTATGCGGGTATCCTGATCCAAAACTCCCCCATTTATAGCCATTTTTAATACTTCATTAAAATTTTATTGAAATGGTGTCATGTCCCAAAATCTCATGATTTATTTACCTCCATACCTATCAGACTGAGTAAAAAGTAAGCAACGTTTTGAAACATGAAATTCATCACAATATATTTCAACAATGCAGTTCTATATTTAAGAGATGAGAAATTATGTACATTATTTACATTTGATGGATATTTGTCTTCATCTTGTTTGTTGTTAATACAATGTTTCAGCTGATATACACTCCAGCCTTCATCAGGTGTCTTGGGAAATTTTGAACCTGGATTCTCATTCCTAAGGTATTTTTCGATGTTGTTGTTGTTATTATTATTATTATTATTATTATTATTATTATTATTATGATCACTGCCTGGAATTGAACTCGAAATCTTGGGGTTAGTAGCCCATGCTCTTAACCACTACGCCATATGCCCGTGGGCTTATTGAAGTCTAATGTCGGCTCCGTACTGATTAGATATTAGTTCTATATTTAAGAGATGAGGAATTATGTACATTATTTACATTATTTACATTTGACAGATATTTGTCCTCATCTTGTTTGTTGTTGGTGGTTAAGAGCGCGGGCTACTAACTCCAAGATTCTGAGTTCAATTCCAGGCAGTGACCTGAATAATAACAATAATAACAACATCAAAAAATACCTTAGGAATGAGAACCCAGGTTGAAAACTTCCCCAAGGCACCTGATGAAGGCTGGAGGGTATATCAGCCGAAACGTGTTTACAACAAACAAGATGAGAACAAATAGCCGTCAAATGTAAATAATGTATATTTCAACAATGTGGAAATTTTATTCATCAAAATAAGTACCATTACAATCAACACATTTTTGCCAATGAGTTACAAGTTTGTTTATTCCAGTAACATAAAAATCTGGAGTTCTGGAGCTGATGAACTCTTTGAATGCATTTTCAGCATTGGTTTGATTTTTGAACTCCTTCTCTTGCA
This sequence comes from Octopus bimaculoides, assembly GCF_046866305.1. Taxonomy (NCBI): domain Eukaryota; kingdom Metazoa; phylum Mollusca; class Cephalopoda; order Octopoda; family Octopodidae; genus Octopus; species Octopus bimaculoides. The sequence continues at coordinate 62,808,194 of NC_142932.1, read as the reverse complement.
GGAAACCATCAAGGTGCTTGAAAAAATGGTAGTTGGTAGGAAAATGATCTAGAGAATAAGCTGGGTGGGAAGAACTTTGTAGCCAAGTTCCCTCAACTTCTGGAACATCATTAGTGAAATGTGTGGTCGAGATTTGTCATGAAGAATGATTGGTCCTCTTCTGTTGACCAATCTGGGACAGGGAGTAGCAGTTTTTCATTCATTTTGGCAATTTCATGGCAATATGTTTCTGCAGTAATGGTTTTTCCAGGTTTTAAGAAATTATAGTAGATGAGTCCAGCAGTACACCATCAAACAGTCAGCATAATCTTCTGTTTGAAGAGCTTGGATTTAAGGAGTGCTTCATTTTGGTCCAACCACTGAAGAACATTTTTTATTATTGTACAGAATCCACTCTTCATTGCAAGTTACAATATGGTTGAGAAATGGGTCGGTCTGGTGACGGAGAAGAAGCGACGAGCAAATTTCATATCTGCGCATTTTCTAATTTTCATTCAAATCGTGTGGTACCCATTTGTTGAGTTTTTTGATTTTCTGATCACATGCAAATGGTTGCAGGTAGTTTCTGGCTAACTTGAAGTTCTTTTGCCAGTTCTTGAGTGGTTTTATGTGGATCTTTCTCAATGACATGGATTTTTAATTGACCATCATCAATGACAGATGAGTGTCCACTACGCTCATGATCTTCAAGGTTCAAGTATCCATTGCAAAAATTGTTTAAACCATTTTTGAGCTGACCACTCACTGGTCATTTCCTCACCAAATGTTTCATTGATATTGCGAGCAGTTTTAGCTGCTTTACGTGCTTTTATGATGTTGAATAGCAAAATTGCTTGAATATTGCACTTTGACAGTTCCATTTCAGTTGATTGTAGCAACAGTGAAAAAAATATCAATGATGCATTTGGGTAAGTCTATGTCTATATCATCAGACAATTGCAAAAAATATGTTTAAAAAAAAATTCAAAACTCTGCAAAAATCTGTTACAAATTCTTCATGGTTCAAAAGGTTACCTACTTTTTACTCAACCTGATATTATAAATGTGCCAAAACTCAAGTTCCTGTGGCTAGGTCTGAAAACACTGTAAAATCAACCATTTGTTACACAACAAAAAAAGGTCTTGGTTACTTGTCATTGCCTCCATGAAGCACCTCATCCCATGTCTTTCCTAGGTCTACCCCCCACCCCAGGTTCCCTCCGCAGAGATCAGCACTTCTTTACATAGCTGTCCTTGTCCATGCACATCACATGACCATACCAGCACAGTCGTCTCTCTTGCATACCACACCTGATGTCTCTTATGCCCAACTTTTCTCTCAAGATGCTCACACTCTCTCATATATGCACATCCAGTGAAGCATACTGGCTTCATTTCTTTCAAGCCTACACATGTCTTTGGCTGTTACAGCCCATGTTTCACTGTCATGTAGCATCGCTGTTCACACACAGGCATCATACAGTCTGCCTTTCACTCTCTGAACTTTGCCCAGCCAATTCATATTCTCACAGCTACTCTCTTGGAGCATCCACCTCCGCTACTAACTTGGTTAGATGATTATCAATTCAGTTTCAAAGATATGACATCACAAATATAGTTACATAATTCATTTAGGCAAGTTAGGAAAAATTTTGATTAATTCTTGACCATTCAAATTGTTTCCTAAAATATTCATCCAAATTTCACAAATGAAGTAGCAAAATGTTTCTTTTTGGATGCTCTCCAAGAAAAAGTACAGTAGAAATTACATTTAAATATTTTCAAAAATTATAGTGATACCTAATCACAGTCACTATTGTTTTACCATTACTGTATCTACTATTTATTGTCAATATTGCTAGTTTTTAACCGTTGTTTTACTGGTATGATAGTTACTGTTTACTCTTAACCATTGCTAAAATGTTACCATCATACTGACTGAAGTGTAATCTTAGTAACTATATGTCCATCCTGTCAATGTCAACAGTGTTGACACTTGTAACTTGAGGTTGAACTTCTCACTTATTGATGACTGTATGACAATTGATCAAGATGTTGACATGTCTCTTTCTGTGGTGGTGGTGGGAAATATTAACAGAAATATGAAAAGTGGATTTGAAGACCAAATCTTCAACAATGTAACAAGTTTATTTAAGTGATTTACTTTTTGTTATGTTTTTTTTCTCTTATTTCAGGGAAAGAATGTGTTCTTTGTAACCAATAATAGTTCCAAATCTAGAAAAGATTATTGTATTAAATTCTCACAGTTAGGTTTTGAAGTGAAAGAGGTAAGTTGTTTTATTTTATTTTGATTTTTTTGGAAAGGTGAGCATATCAGATTAGATCTAAACATTTTGTGAACTAAGTACATGACATGATTTTAATTTTTAGTTATAACATTTTGTTTTCACTTTCACTCCTAGCACTCTTGGAAAAGTATGCTTATTACATCTATTCATTTTCCCTATCTATTAGAAATATTTTCAAGTAGAGCAGTTATGCTTACAGCCTAGAAATTTTACCACAAATCTCAAACTTTTCTGCTCGTCGTCGTCGTCATCATCATCATCATCATCATCATCATCATCTTCATCATCATCATCCTTTAATGTCCGTTGTCCATGCTGGCATGGGTTGGACGGTTTGACCAGGCTGGCATGGGTAGGATGGTTTCACCGGGCTGGCACACTGGAAGGCTGCATCAGACTCTAGTTTGATTTGGCATGGTTTTCTATAGCCGGATGCCCTTCCTAATGCCAACCACTCCAAGAGTGTAATGGGTGCTTTTACATGCCACTGACATGGGTGCCAATTTGTGTGACACCGGTATCTGCCATGATTATGATTTTGCTTGGCTTTTTCTCAAGTATGACATAATGCCAAAGGTCTCAGTCGTTGCCTCTGTGAGGCCCAACACTTGAAAGGAACTCAGCCATTTTGCCTCTGTGAGGCCCAGTGCTTGAAGGGAACTCAGTCACTTTGCTTCTGTGAGGCCCAACGCTTGAAAGTATTCTTTATGTGTCATCAGCACAGGTGCACTTGGCTTGACAGGTCCTCTCAAGCACAGCACATCACCAAAGGTCTCGCTCACTAGTCATTGCCTTGTCCAATGTCTTCCTGTGTCTACCTCTACCATAGGTTCCCTCCACAGTTAGAGATCGGCACTTCTTCACACAGCTGTCCTTATCCATACACATCACATGACCATACCAGCACAGTTGTCTTTCTTGCACACCACATCTGATGCTTCTTATGCCTAACATTTCTCTCATTATGCTTACACTCTGTCGAACATGCCCACTGACATTGCACATCCAGTGAAGCATACTGGTTTCATTTCTTTCAAGCCTACGCATGTCCTTGGCTGTCACAACCCATGTTTCACTGCTATGCAGTATAGCTGTTCACACACAGGCATCAAACAACCTGCCTTTCACTCTGAGAGAGAGGCCTTTGCTGCCAGCTCTGAACTTTGCCCAGCCTAATCTTATTCTCACAGCTATGCTCACAGAGCATCCACCTCCACTACTAATTTTGTCACCTACATAACAGAAGCTATCTGTTACTTCTAGCTTGCCTCCCTGGCAAGTTGATGGAGTCTATTTTCTGCACATTTTCAGCACTTATTGTACCTATGCATCTTCCATATACAAAAGCTAGTTTCCCTGTTAACCTTCCTCTGATATTGCTGCACCTTTTATGTGTCCAAAGCTTACACGGGCTGCATCTTATGGAGTTTCTACCTATACCTTTTCTACAGATCAAGCAAGGTCATCTACCTAAAGGGATTTGGGGTTTGTTTGTCTTCCTACTTACTAAGACTTTGGTTTTTGCTAGGTTAACTCTAAGGCTTTTTGATTCTAGACCTTGCTTCTATACCTGGAACTTCTCTAGTTCAGGTAGTGATTCAGCAATAAGAGCAAGGTCATCAGCATAGAGGACCTCTCAGGAGAAGCCTGTCTTGAATTCTTCTGTTATTGCCTGGAGGACTATGATGAACATTTAGCAAACCCCTACGTGCACCCTGAATTATTCGCTGTACTTATTGTCAACCCTCACCTTACTGGTAGTGTCCCTGCACATAGCTTGTACAACTCACACCAACCATTTGTCTATCCCTAGTTACTGCATTGACCATAGATAAGAGATCAGGGGACCCCGTCAAAAGCTTTCTCTAAGTCAGCAAAAGCCAAGTACAGAGGTTTATCTTTGGCTATGTATTTCTCTTGCCACTGCCTTACCAGAAATATAGCATCAGAGGTGCTTCTACCTGGCACAAAACTGAACTGCATCTCATCTAAGCTCTCTCCCTAATTAGTTGGGTTATGACTCTCTCTGTAACCTTCATCACCTGATCCAGCAATTTGATACCTCTGTAATTATTTCTAAGGCATCACCTTTACCTTTGTAGCAGTTGACCATGGTGCTGCTACACCAGTCATTGGATATGACTCCTTCGTGAACCACCTGATTTACAATACAGGTAACTAGACTGTAACCCACACCGCCAGATATTTTAAGCATCTCAGTGGTGATTCCTGAAGGGCTAGGGGCTTTCCGTGTCTTCATATCTTTAATTGCTTTATCTACCATGGAACTGTCGATTCGGGTAGCCGGTCCCTCAATTGAGTCAATATTTGACAGGCTCTCCTCCTCCTACTCGTTCTCTATGTTCAGCAGTTTTTCATAATGGCATTTCCAAGCCTCTTTCTTTGCAGAATCATTAAATGCAAGTGCACCATCATCTATATGGACACATTTCTCTCCTAAGACATCACAATTTTCTCTCACACACTGTCTTGCAATCCGAAACACTTCTGTTCTTTTGTCCTCACTTTGCTGAACATATGCAAACTTCTTCTTTTCTGCTTCTTCCTTGGCTAGATATACCTGTCTCCTAGCATCCCTTCTGGTAATCTGATACAGTTCCCTGCTACCCCCATTCTTCCAGGCCTGTTTCTTAGCTCTTATGGCCCTGTCTACTGCATGTTACTCTAAGTCTTGATGGGACTTCATTAAATATGCTAAAAATTAAATTATCGACTTCCATGTAATTTTAGTTAGTGATTTGTTTTTGAAATTATGCTAATTGTTTACAGCAACTTTTGTACAATATTGTACATCTGTAATAATGACTAACATAATAATGAATAACTATAATAATGAATAACTTAGCAAGTAATGCATTGCTAAATAGGTCTGAAACATGTCTGAAGATATTTTCCTTGCCAAAATGATTAAAATAATGTCATTGATCTAATGTCTTTTCCTCACCTACAAAATATTTTTTATTAGATTTTTAATGCTTGTTCTGTTTAAAATATGCTAATACACTAAATGCTGCATGCAAAAAAATTCTTCACTGAAATTCCCAGCTTACTTGGAATTAGGAAATAAAAGTCTTGCAGCAATTGTTATTGACTCTAAAACAAAAAGGAAAAGAAAATCTATCAAGGTTAATTTACATTCCTTGAGGAAATTCTGATCCCTACTTACAGACAAGGGCAAATTATTGACATGTTTCAGTTTATTAGACCCCATAGTTTTCTATTTATAGTTCCCAGTGCCCTACTCATATACTCACCAACAATTCATTTGCCATGCATATTAACATTTATACATTATCATAGGCTGTTTTTTAAATACCCTTCCTGCTAACATGTGTACCAAAATCTCTTTTGTTATATTCTGTGTAATGCAAATCAACTACTACTATATAAACAAGTTTTTGCAGATTCAGCTCAATGGTTTTTGTTTATAAAATTTCCACTTAGATTTTGTAAAACTATAATTAAAAAAAAACTAGAATTCTGACTTAAAAGCTATATATCTGTACATCAGGGTTCTAAAATCTGAGAAATATATTGAATTTTACAAAGAAACAAGTGTAATATGAATAGAGCACATTTTCTTTTAACTGTTCAAATTTATGTTTTTTCTAGAGTGAAATCATCAGTACAGCTTACATTGCAGCATTGTACCTTCATGAACGCAACTTCAGAGGCAAAGTTTATCTTGTTGGCTCTAAAGGTATAGCTGACGAACTTGATAATTTTGGCATTCAGCATACAGAAGTTGGGGTGAGTATCTTGCAGTGAGATAGTGATGATAATAGTGGCTGGTAGGAAGATTTTATGCTACATCACCAACTGTTCACTGATAAGTGTTATTCTTATTGATGGTGATTCTGTTGTTTTCATTTAGCCCAGAAATAACATTTTTCAGTAGATCTATAATCAAAAGTGTTCCAGCTGTGGCTACCTTTTATTCAGACATAATATATTCTACTTCGTCTTTACAATGCAATATTGTATTTGTTTTTTTGTTTTTTTTTGTTTCATGTTTACATCGAGATCTTCCTTTATTTCTCAAAATAAGAAGTGATTTGAAAATAGACCATTGTTGTTTGTGAGATGAGAAAAAAATTTGAATGACTGAAAATTGTTGAAGAAACTGACTGATAGGAGTCATAACAAGAACACTTGTTCTTTGACTCCCATGTGTTTGTTAAACTGCACATATAAATATAGGAGTAGAACATATTCACTTACAAAATATCGTTAACCCATAAAGAAATTCAAAGTTGTCTTCCTTTTACTGCCTTATTATTGTTCCTGCCAGTTAGTTGCCTTGCTACTCCTTAATTTTTCTCCCTTTCTGCATCCTCCTAGAGTAGGAGAACTCAAAGAGTCTAGGGAAATAGCTTCTCCTTGTCCCCCTCCTTTGCCTCTCTTTCAGTCATCATCATCATCATCATTGTTATCATCATGGCCACTTATCCATTGCTGGCATGGAAAAATGTGAGTTCAAGACAATTTTTATTCAGAATCACTACCCTTCTAAGTAGGTTGGAGAACATGTCCTCCATTACTTCTTTTATCACCCTCCTGTATGAGGAAGAATGATAGAAGAGGGCCTAAGTGAAAGGAGTTAACAAGGCAAAAGAGAGAGTGGTAGAAGAATGAAGAGGTGATGAAAGAAGGTGTAGTGGAAGAGTGAGAGAGAGATAGAGGGAGCAATAGGAAATGAGTGATACATGTGGGAGTTGTGTCTTCTTGGGATTAGCCCTCTCAGAGGAAATTGTCTTCTAGGAAATACAAAGTTGCCCTCTGTGTTATATGTTTCTATCTTTTCACTACCATACACTAAAGGTGAACTTGCTTATATATAAGTTCATCTTTGAGCCTGCATCTTGTCATGGGCCTTTTAGCTTCCATCATATTCTTTCACCATGTGATCTTGCATTACTGAGTTCACCTAGCGCTTTTCCTAAAGTTGCTAATCACTACTTTATGTTGTGTGGGACATTCTTCACTGTGGAATATCTTACTGTTCACAACTAGCTGCCTGTCCCATTTTTGAGTGAGTATGTTGTCTATTTGACTTATATAACTACCAGATTGGTTGATGATCAGATAGTTGGTTGGTTTACTGAAGTTAGTGATGCAAATGTTTAAGATATCAGTGTTGCAGAACTAAAGGAACCTTGATAATTTATCTTTCTTTGTGCCATATCAATAGATGCTGCATTCATACAAAGAAACCATCAAAATGTTTCCTAATATATCCATTAAAATTATTAACCATTATATGGAGATCTCCATTATTTGTAGTCAAGGTAGACAACAAAAATAGTTCTAGAAGTATGTTTGTTCATCTTCTAATACTGATGTGTATGTCGAAATGAATGTTGCTGTCATGATGCATCTGACTAGTCTAAACTTAATTATATTTTCTCACACTCTGACTGTCTCTGCTACTTTATCTGCCCATTTCTTTACACTAGAAGAATTTTTTTATCTGTATTCCTTGCTTATGAGGTGTCTGGTTGAGGCTTCTTTCCATTTAATCTTTTGTACACAGCACATTGCTATTTACCTCCACAATGTGACTGAAAGGCAGTATGACATAAAAAAAAATGTTTTACTGCCTTCTCTCATTCTTTTTTCATCTCTTCTTTGTTATGTACTTTCAATTGTTAATTCCTTTGTTAAAACTTCTGTTGTTTGTGCTATCTTAAATCACATGATGCACAAGAATTATTAGTATCATTTCCCATCTCTGTAACATCTGCAGTTGTGTTTATATAGGTTAGGTTGTTAATATATTTCAATATTTCATTACTAATGTATATATATATATCAATGGAAAAGAAATAATTTCTTCAGTCACATGTCTGAAGCAACAGTAAGTTTATCAATAGGGTTTTTTCAGTACATCCTCTAACATTTTTATGAAGCTTTTATACACTTTCAACTGCAGAGATTCTAAGTCAGCAATCTTTAGAAATAAAAACAGTTTTTTAAATAACAAAATGTATTCATACACAATAATAAATCTCTGAGTGAGGTATAAACAGTGGCTGCACGACATCGTGAAGTATATTTGCCACCTAAATGTGGTTAACCGTTAAGGGTTGATGCTACTGTAGCTTGTAGCCTCAGGAAGACATCTCCTCCAGCTGGCTATTGACACACTTTCTGTGCCCTATCAGTATTTGCAAAGGGAAGTCATCCTTCCCATCTCCAGCCTGACATGATACACACAGACCCGAGTTTCTGGATATTGGCCCGTCATCAGCGTGTGACAACCACCAGCTGGCAATGTGAAGTGGTTCCCAATGCAAATATATATACTTTTTCCAGGGACATTTACCATTCCACACCAATCAAATGGGTGGTGCTTGTGAACTGCTGCAACTTACCAAAGAAATAGATATATAGAGAAAAGGCAAGAAATTGAGAGACAGTATTGTGCATTGTTTTCATATCAATGCAGATGGTCATGAAGAAGAAGAAGAGAGAAAAGGAAGAAAAATAAGGGTATAATATTGTGTGTTGTTTTCAGTCCAGTGTAGGTAGACAGAAAGAAAACATAAATGAGAGAGCAAAAGAAAGAGAAACAAGAAAAAACGAGGCAAAATACTTTAAAGTTGACTGGGGATTAAAACTCACCCCATCTTATATTTTTCTCTAATGATTAGACAGGACCATAAATGAAAAAGGAAGAAAAGTTTGTTTTGATCTTATCAATTCTGGATTACTAATTTGGCACCATCTGAGATATTCTTTGCAACGAGCTTAGTACAATTAAGTATTTTATATAGTCTCCTGTTGCACTATCAATCAAGGCTGCTTAAAGGGGTGTACTCGCTGTTCGTAGTTCCATGAGTTCATCTAGCATGTGTATATTTACAACAATTTACATCAAACATTATTTTTTTCATGTATATATCATTGAGATAATATATTGTACTTACATTATTATGTATATGAATTATGCCGGTATCCATGATAATTACAACCTGTTATGTCCATACCTGCTTGCAAGAAATGTTATTTCATATTTAGGATCTTTTTCGTTTGCATATGTTCACAAGGCCTTTCTAGCATTTGGTTTAAATGCTATCAATGATAGTTGGTGTTTGTTTCATTATGTTTTTTCAAGTTTCATGAATGATTTCTTAATTCTGTGTCAACACGATAATACCATTTCCAAATGTTTATTATGTTTTTGTTGTGGGGATAGACATTAACACACTTGTGTGTTTAAAAGATGGACTTATTGGATTGTTATATCGTTGTTGATGTCAGAGGGTGTTTTTGAATCTTTTGTTTTGGTGCGGAAGAAATAAAAAGTATGTCTTGTGAAGACATTGATTTTACTTCTGCTTCGTTAAATTATATATCCAAATGTTTTAAGATAGAAAAGTGGCAATGAGATATTGTTGTGTCAGACATTAAAATGTTTTTGGTACGAAATCAAAGAAAGACTCATTAACATGGAAGACTTATTGGCTGGCATGATGCAGATGCAACAACACCAACAACAACAGTTACTACAACTACAACAGCAACAACAATACCAACAGTTGCTGGAATTAATGTTGAAGAAGTCTGAAAATACTTCAGGTTCATTCTTGCCAGGCGGCACAGCAAACCCAATTGGAGAATTTATCTATAACCCAGAAGGTACTACTTTTTCTGCACATTTTAGAAGATATGAAGAAATCTTCAAAGAAGAATGTAGAAATTGGAATGCTGAGAGGAAAGTGCAACTACTTTTAAGAAAGGTATCCCCTGCCAAATACAGAAAATACTGTAATTATATTCTGCCGAAGAAATCAGGTGAGATTTTTTATTGAAAATTTTCAGTGAAAGAAGTTCCTCGTTCAATACTGGCTGGCAGTGTTTAAATTTAGTTAAAAAGAATGATGACGATTTTGTCATCTATGCTGGGGTTTTTAGTGTGAAAAATTCAAATTAAATGAATTAACCCTGGACTTGTTCAAATGTCAAATTTTTGTTCAAGGGCTAACTGCAAGCATAGATGTTGATATACATTCCCATATATTAAAAAAATTAGAACAGGGCCAAAAATTAACTCTACCAGCATTGGCTGAAGAATGCCAAGGGATTATAAATTTAAGACATGTTGCAGATAAAATTGAAGAAAAAGATTGCTCTGATATACATGCATGTCGACCTGAAGTGGATAAGAAAAAGTAAAAACTAAGTCTATGCTGTGGGTGCAGAGGTTTACATTTTAAAAGTAACTGCCTTTAAAAATCTTAAATATTTTGAGTGTGGAAAAAACCATACATAAAAGCTCACATTGTATAGTGAAACAAAAAAAGGGTCAAACAAAAAAAATTCTAGAAAGAATGTATTGTCAACAAAAATTCTAAGTGAGGTTCAGAAAAGAAAATTTGTGTCCATAAAAATGAATAATGTGAATATCAATTTACAATTGAATATGGGCAGTGAAATCACAATAATTAACACAGATACATGGAGAAAAATAAGGAAATCTAAATTAAAGGAAACTTCAAAAATTGCGCAAGGTGTTTCAGAAAAAAAATTGCATTTTATGGGTGAAATAAGTGATGTTACATTATGATTATGTGAAAATACTTTGAAAGCCAAATTTTTTTTTTGCTGTTGAAAAATATTACAAATTTATTTGAAACAGACTGGATGGAATTATTTAACTTATGGGACCTCCTCATAAATATTTTTTGTGAAAATGTAAATGGTTCTTCTGCCAGTACAAATAAGGCGGAGAAGGATTTAAAAAAAGAATTTTAAAAAATTTTTCCTGAGGTTTTTTCTGATGAATTGGGTTTTTGCACCAAAATACAGATGAAAACTCTATATTGGTATTTAAACCAAAACGAACTGTACCTTTCACAGTGTTGAAAGAAGTCAACAAAGAATTGGATAAACTTGAAAAGTTTGGTGTTATTGAAAAAATTGATTACACAAAATGGGTATCCCCAACAGTTTATGTCAAGAAAAAAAAAAAAAAATCCAAGTATGCACTGATTTTTCAACAGATTTAAATGAATGGTTGATGCCATATAATTGCCTGTTACCAAGTGTGGAGCGAATTTTCGCAAAGTTGAATGGAGGAAACTTTTTTTCAAAATTGGACCGATCTGAAGCAGGTAAAAGTTGATGAGGAATGTTCAAAATTATTGACAATTAATACCCATAAAGGGTTATATAAATTTAATCACCTTTCTTTTTGGTATAAAGGTAACACTTGGCATTTTCCAACAAGTTATGGATACTATGCTTGCAGGTTTGGGTTTCGCTATAGTTTACCTTGACAGCATCCTCATAAAAAGTGAATCTCAGGCTCAGTATGCTGAGCATGTTAAAAAGGTCTTTGAAAGAATAAAAGATGATGGGTTCAGTGTGAATTTTTTATGCCAAGAATAAAATATCTAGGGCAGATTATCGATGAAAATGGACAGAGACCAGACCCGTTTAGGACAAGTGCAATAAAAGATATGCCTCCCTGACAAACATTTGAATGTTACAAGCATTTTGGGGGCTTGCAAATTACTACCAGGTATACATTCTGAATATGCATGATTTAAAAGCACCCCTGAATAACTTGTTAAAAAAAGACATTAAGTGGAACTGGTCAAACAAATACCAAAAAACTTTTGAAGAAATTAAAAACATCTTAACGTCGGACTTGTTGTTATCACATTTTGATCCAAATTTAGAAATAGTGGTATCAAATGCTAGTGAAAGTGGTATTGGAGCTGTGATTTTACACAACTTCGAAGCAGTAGCTCATGCTTTGTGTTCTTTATTGCCGGCTGAGAAAAGTTACAGTCAAATAGAAAAGGGAGCATTAGCCATCAAATTTATGGTAAAAAAATTCCATGAATTTATACATCAATGAAGGTTCTGTTTGCAGGCAGACCACTGCCCATTATTGTCGATTTATGGATCAAAAAAGGGTATCCTCACAGATACAGCCAACAGATTGCAGCACTGGGGAACGATCCTACTGAATTATGACTTCAAAATGGAGTCATCTAAAAAATTGGGACATGCAGATGGTTTGTCAAGGTTAATACCAAAATACAGTGAACCACTAGAAGGCACAGTGATAGCAGCATTAAGAGCCGAAAATGAAATAAAAAATATATTGTGCAACATTGTGTGTGAATTGTCTGTGACATTGGAGGAAACAAAAAGTAAAGCAGAGACGGATGAGTTAATCATAAAAATGAAAAAAAATAGTGAGATCAGAAGAAACAATTAAAAAAATACATGTGGCTGGATGTAACACAGTTTTAAATTTGTATTCAATATGTAATAATGTGCTTATAATGCCTGCCTCACCACAAAATTGAATGTCAAAAGAATTCCACACTGGACATCCAAGACTGATATTCCATAGTCCAGACTACATATAGACTTTGCAGGACCATTAAACCAATCATATTATCTAATAGTGGTAGGGAGCTTTACAAAATGGCCAGAAATGTATAAATGTCAAAAAACTGACCTCCACAGTAACAGTGGAATTTCTCCACAAAGTTTTTGCTAGGTATGGCGTCCCAGATGCCATAGTCTCCAATAATGGTACACAATTTACAGCGAATGAATTAAAGAATTTTTGCAAGATGTACTCAATTGAACATATCACTACTCCTCTGTATCATCCAAGATCGGATAAGCTGATTGCTTTGTGGACACGTTCAAAAGGGTACTAAAGAAATTCAGAAATGAGTTAGTGGATGATGCAGCATTGACGCACTTCCTAAGAATTTATCATGTAATGCCAAAGCCTAATACCTTTTCAGGCAAGTCACATGCTGAACTGATGTTCGCAAGAAAAATTTTCAGTTTCCGACAAGTTATTACCTGGGAGAAAAAATAAAAACTGAAGAAAAAACTCAAAATATGACCAAGTATTTTAAAACTGGTGATAATGTGTTTTTCAGAGTGTACAGAAATGGAAAAGAAGGTTGGGAAGATGGCAAAATAATAAAATGGGTTAGTAAAATGACATACATGGTAAAAGGTTCGAAATGGGAACATAAAAGATACATAAATCAGCTGGAAAGAAGGTTTACTAAAGAAAGGGTTATGAAGAAAGAAGTACCTATGGAAGTTCTCTATGATATTTTTGGTGTGCCGACTCTACAAGAAATCGTCGAACCAAGGCATAACAGTACAAGAAAAAGAAAACATACAGAATTGTTGGAGGTAGTTCCGAAATGAAAAATATTGAGTTTCAAATGGAAGTAAATCTCAAAAAGGGACCAAGTTAGAAGCGGGGTTGGATGCTCTGAGAGTGTAGCTGCTAGAATAAGAATCACCTGAGCAAAGTTCAGAGAGCTCCTACCTCTGCTGGTGACAAAGGGCCTCTCCCTCAGAATAAAAGGTAGACTATATAGCACATGTGTGTGAATAGCCATGCTACATGGCAGTGAAAAATGGGCCGTGACTGCTGAGGACTTGTGTAAGCTTTCAAGTAGTGAAGCTAGTATGCTCCGCTGGATGTGTAATGTCAGTGTGCTTACACAACAGAGTGTAAGTATCCTGGGAGAAAAGTTGGGCATAAGAAGCATCAGTTGTGGTGTGCAAGAGAGACAACTGCGTTGGTATGGTCTTGTGTTGAGTATAGATGAGGACAGCTGTGTGAAAAATTGTCACACCCAAGTAGTAGAGGGAACCTGTGGGAGAGGTAGACTCAGGAAGACCTGGGATGAAGTGGTGAAGCATGGCGTTCGAACTTTGGGCCTCATGGAGGTGATAACAAGTGACCAAGACCTTCGAAGATATTCTGTGCTTGAGAAGACCTGGCAAGCCAAGTGAGACCATAACCGTGACCTATGCCAGTGCAGCATAACCGGCCCATTAAAAGTACCCTTCAATCACTGGGCAATATACTGTGCTTATGAAGACCTGTTGAGTCAAATGAAGTCATTGTTGTGGCTGGCGACAGTTCTACGTGACTGGCACGTGAAAAGCACCATTCAAGCGTGGTCGTTGCCAGTGCTGCCTGTGTGGCTCCCATGCCGGTGGCGCACAAAAAGCACCATTCAAGTGTGGTCGATGCCAGTACCACCTGACTGGCCCTCGTGGCGGTGGCACATAAAAAGTATCCACCACACTCTCAGAGTGGTTGGTGTTAGGAAGGGCATCCGGGTGTAGAAACTTTGCCGGATCAAATTGCAGCCCGGTGGAGCCTTCTGGCTTGCCAGCTCTCAATCAAACCGTCCAACCCATGCCAGCATGGAATGCGGACGTCAAATGATGCTGATGAAAATGATGATATATATATATATAGATAGATAGATAGATAGATAGATATATAGATATGTGTGTGTGTGTTATAGCCTCAGGCCAACCAGAGCCTTGCGAGTGGATTTCATACACGGAAACTGAAAGAAGACTCTCATATATATGTGTATATTTGTGTGTGTGTGCCTGTATTTGTACCCCCACCATTGCTTGACAACCTATGTTGCTGTGTTTACATTCCCATAACTTAGCGGTTCAGTAAAAGACAATGATAGAATAAGTACTAGGCTTACAAAGAATAAATCCATGGTCGATTTGTTCAAGCAATGGCAATGCTCCAGTATGGCTGTAGTCACATGACTGATACAAGTAAAACAAAAAAAAAAAAACTATGCCATTTTAATCCTGAGGAAGGTCAGTATCTCTGCTAGTATATATATAAAAGTGAGGTTGTGTGTGTGTGTGAATAAGGCTGCGAGCTGGCAGAAATGTTAGCACGCTGGGCAAAATGCTTAGCGGTATTTCGTCTGCTGCTACGTTCTGAGTTCAAATTCCGCCAAGATCGACTTTGCTTTTCATCCTTTCAGGGTCGATTAAATAAGTACCAGTTACGCACTGGGGTCGATATAATCGACTTAATCTGTTTGTCTGTCCTTGTTTGTCCCCTCTGTGTGTAGCCCTTTGTGGGCAGTAAAGAAATAAGTGTGTGTGTAAACCCACATAACTTCTGAAGTTCACTACTGATTTTCTCTAAACTGGGAACATACATTACTTATGTTGCAGAGATGGTTTTAGACTCTTAAAATTTTTCACATACTTAGTAACAGGCCCTATGGGAGCAGAAAAGACCCTTTTGAAGATTATGTGTATAAGGGAGGTAACTCTTTCTGATGTATCCTTCAGAAATTGATGTCTCCCTTACATGCATTGGTCAACAAAATTATCACAATCTCAATTGGGTGTTTGAAAGAACAATACTGGCTCGAAAAAACAGCACTGTAAGTAAATTTAATGTGCAGCTGTTGCAGTACCTTCCTGGAAGTTCTCAGATCTATAAGTTAGTTGATACAATCCCAGATCCAGAAGAGGTGGCAAATTATCCAACAGAATTTCTCAATTCATTGGAGCCTCCAGGACTGCCTTCTTGCAGACTGGAACTTAAAGTGGGAACTCCAGTAATGTTATTGAGGAATTTACATTCATCAATATTCTGTAGTGGGACATGTCTCATGGTAATGAATATGATGTAACATGTTATTGAGGCCACCATTCTCTCTGGATGTAGAAAAGGAGAGGATGTTTTCCTTTTTCATTCAGAAGATGGCAATTTCATATTCATATCAGCTTTGCAATGTCTCTCAATAAATCCCAGGGTCAAACACTGTCTGTGACAGAACTTCACTTGGAAGAGTCATGCTTCTCACTCGAGTAATTAAATGTTGGCTGCTCTAGAGTGGGAAGCGAAAAAATCTATTTGCATTTGTTCCACAAAAGAAACCAAAGAATATTGTTTACCAAGAGGTTTTGTAGGAATGACTACATCCTATGATGGACTCCAGTATCTACTGCTATTTGTGAATGGTGAAGATGGATACCATTTCGGCATAATACTAACAAACCTCAAGATTGCATCGACAAAGCATTTTCCTGCATGGACTTCAGTATCAAAGCATATTCTCCAATTACTCCCACTAACCATGTGGTAAGCCATTACGCCTTATTTTTTCAAGTAATTCATTACTATATATTCACATGTGACTGCATAGGCTTACTTTATGTTTCTTATTCTATAGCCACTCCAGCAATCCAATGTCAACCTTTTGCCTTCTGCAACATTTCAGCAATCCACTTCCCTGATACCATCTCTCATTGCAGGCCCTTTCCGGAATGTACCCATTTACATACAATATCTTCATTACACCTACATTCATTCAACTGTCAACCATACAATGGGTCATGTTAGATGCAGTACCAACTGCTGCAAAGGAGAGTATATCCACTAACAACTTTTCAGTGTGTTCAAAAATCGCATACACCCCACCCCCAATTTTATATATATGTAATATTAGGTATGGTGTATATTTAAAGAAATTATTTTTAAAAGAAAGAGAAGTTACGGGGACGTAAACACACCAGCATCGGTTGTCAAGCGATGTTGCGGGGACAAACACAGACACACAAACACACGCACACATATATATATACAACGGGTTTCTTTCAGTTTTTGTCTACCAAATCCTCTCACAAGGCTTTGGTCGGCCTGAAGCTATAGTAGAAGACACTTGCCCAAAGTGCCACGCAGTGGGACTTAACCCGGAACCATGTGGTTGGTAGGCAAGCTACTTACCACATAGCCACGTTTTTGTAGAAATAATAAAATATGAGTTGAGAATCTAGCTTGGCATAAAAGAAGTCGAAAGTCTATAGTATTATTATATAATTAATAATTGTCTAACTGATGTAAGGTTATAGTAAATTGTGAGTGTAAGAAAAAAATTTATTTATTTGTGGAGTAATGGGTGCAAATAAGTATATTAAAAAATACAAAAAATAATTTGTATATAAAAAATCTTATAAAGGAAAATAATTTATATTGTATACTGATACATTTACAGGGAACATATCTGTGAAAAAAAGTATACATAGGATTACATATTCTAGCTACTTTTTAAGTTATTTTATTTGAAAGTGTATGTGACAGAGAGGACACCATACAAGGAGAATGAGAATATTTATACTGCTGTAAAGATAGGGGGAAAAGCAGGGCCAAAAAACGAATCTAGGTGTGGGTGGAAGTAGGGATGGGGTATGTAGGAGTGGGGGGAATGTATAGGATGGTGGGGTTGGAATGTGTAAGGATGGGGTAATGAGGGAGGGGTGATGATGAAAAGAGAGTGTGGAAGGGAGAAGGTAGGTAGGATTGAAGAGAGGAAGTAGGTGTCAGAGCAAGAGAGGATAGAGGAGGAGGGTTAGATGAAAAGGGGAGGAGAGTTGAGCCCATGTGGCACAAAGGAGTGAAGAGAGAACATTAATCCCTGTTCATGGCGAACACGGAAGTCTGGATGGCCCTTGTGCATGGACAATCCGAACACAGATAGGTGTTGTAAAGAATGACCGGTACAGCGGAAATGGTGTGAGACCAGGATGTCATTGCCGAGTCTGATGTCTCAGAGGTGTTCCACAAAGAGGTCAGCCAAGTGGTGTCCCGTTTGTCTGATGTATAGAGAAGGACAAAGAGAGCAGGAGATGCAATAGATGACATTGCTAGAAGTGCAGGCGAAGGAGTCAGTGATATGATAGGGTCGATGATAGGTGCATGTGAGGTGGGTGGTGTTGGAGAGGAAAGGGCAAGTGCAGCAACATGGGCAGGAGCAGGGGAACGAGCCATGTTGGGAGGTTGGGTTAGGGAAGGAACTGTGGACCAAGAGGTCTCATAGGTCATGGGCTCGTTTGAAGGAGGGGAGGGGTCAGTTAGGGAAGGTGTGCGAAGTGGAGGGGTCAGATTGGAGTTGCCAGAAGGCTTGGAGAATGGTGCATTGGAGAGGTAGAGTGGTGGGGTGGTAGGTGAAGGTAAACGGGTGATGGAGGTGTGGGGAGAGAGCAGATGCATGGTCCATGGAACATTCTCTGGCAAGGGTGGAGTGGATAGTGGTGAGGGGATATCCACGTAGGATGAAGTGGCAAGCTATGAGTTGAGACTGAGTCTCAAAGTCATGGTTGTCACTGAAGAGCTTGCATAGACAGAGGAATTGGGAATAGGAGATGAAGCGCTTGGTGTGTTTAGGGTGGGAGGAGGAGGAGTTGAGGTGTGAGTTTGTGTGTTTGTAGTGGATGGTGGTGGTGAGAGTGGAGTGATGAATGCTGACCGAAATGTCAAGAAAGGCAACGGAAATGTCAGAAATATTGCAGGAAAAGTGGAAGGCAGGATGGAAAGATTTGACAAAAGAGTAGAAGGAGTCTAGATGTTTGTGGGAGAGTGAGGTCGCATCAATACAGTCGTCAATATAACGACCATATATTTCGGGAGTGGGACCAGGGGAACTAGAGAATATTTGGGCCTCAACATAGCCAATGAACAGGTTCGCATAGTTGGGCCCATTCCCGTTCCCATGGCCACTCCCGAGACTTGCTGCTAAAAATCACCTGCGAACGAGAAGCAGTTAAGGGAGAGGACAAGTTCGGCCAGACGAAGGAGTGTGGATGTGTCAGGCTGGGGGTTGGGTCGAAGGTCAAGGAAATGTTGGAGTGAACGCAGCCCCTCGTGGTGAGGGATCACTGTGTATAGGCTCTTGATGTCAAGAGTGAAGAGAAGTTTAGAGGGGCCAGGAGAAAGAATTGAACAAACAAAGAGCATGGTTGGTGTCATGGATGTGAGAGGGGAGGGAAGCCACTAGGGGGGGGGGGCTAAGACACGGTCAAGATATCTGGAGATGAGTTCGGTGGGGCAGTTGTAGGCAGAGACAATGGGACGGCCAGGGTTGTTAGGTTTGTGGATTTGGGGGAGGAAGTAAATTGTGGGGGTGTGAGGAGTGCAGACAATGAGGTTAGAGGTGGTGGGAGGGATATGGGAAGAGGAGATGAGGTCATGGATAATGAAGGACACAGTCTGTTGGTAGCTGGGCATGAGGTTGGAGGGCAGAGGGCAGTAGAATGTGTCTTGAAGTTGGCGGAGAGCTTCTGCCTTGTAGAGGTTCGTGCGCCACACCACTATTGCCCTACCCTTGTCGGCCAGTTTTATGATGATGTCCATGCAACGTTGGAGATATCAAAGGGCCAAGAGTTCGGCTGGGGAGATGTTCAGATGTTGGGGGCGCCTGGAAAAGTCAAACCAGTTTACAGCACGCTGACAGGGACCTGCAAAAAGATCAACTGCTTGGAACTGGCCAGGAGCTGGCGTCCACTGGGATGGTCGGCAGCCCAGGTCGGTAGAGCAGTCCACACTAGATGCAGGTGGAGTGTCCCAGAAAAGTGCACACAACCTAACACGGTGCACAAAGCTGTGGATATTGGCACGAGTCCAAAATTCGTTGCTGGATAGAGTGAGGGGGATGAAGCGCAGACTATTACTGAGGAGGGAGTGCTCTGTCTTAGAGAGGGGAAGATCAGGAGGAATGGTAACAGACTGAAGTGGAGGAGTGGATGGGTGACTGGGAGGGGATGAGGGGTATGTGGGTGGGGGGGGACAGAGGGGTAGGATGGGGGAGAGGGGTAGGGGAGGAGTCGGAGAAGTGGCATCGGGTGTGATGGAATGGAGGAGTGAGTGGAGTTTACGTTGTTTAGTGTGAGCGAGAAATTGATGAAAGAGATGATTTAAATGAATTATGTAACATAGTGTTAGCATCGGAGGGCGACTGAGAGGAGAAGATGGAAAAAGCAAGAGAGAGAAGGCGGTTGATGGGGTGTATCTTGGAGAGATTAGAATGAATGGTGGCGTGCATAAGGCGTAGGATGTAGTATGGAGTATGGGTAGGATGGTTGAAGCAGAGTGAAGAGTGGGGTGGAAATGGAGGCGGAAATCCTTTAGGGATGAGGTGGTGATGAAGGCAGCAACTGAGAAAGGAAACGTGGCTAGAGAAGCTTGTATTTTTGAAAATTAGTAGGGAAAGGCTAATAGAAGGCTGAAAGCAGTGGAAAGGTGTTTTTATAGGCGGTGGTGAAGGTGGAGGAGGAAAGGTTTGTAATTAGGCATGACTGAAAAACGAGAAGGAAAGAGATATATGTGTATATATATGTGTATGTGTGTGTGCATAAATATATGTATATATATACATATGTATATGTCAGGTCACTCTTGTGTACTACTAGTAACATGTAATCCAGTACAACCTGTCACATGGTCAGGTTGTCAGCAACTAAACTGGCAATCCCACCAGGCTTGCTGCGTGAGGAGGGTATTGTTGGAGAACCCCGGAGGATGAAAAATAAGACTTGTCAAAGGGCGGAGGAACTCTTGAACAGTCAACAGTCATCCAACAAAATATCTGTAAATATGTATTTCTTTTCTTATATATTGACCGTTGACTGAACACTATTCAATTTTTTTTCTCCGTGTTTTTCTCCTTGTCTCCGTATTCTTTCTGTTGAAGAGCGTAGCTCGAAACGTCAAAGACTTTCCGTATTCCCGAGCGTCATACTAATATATATTTTTGTTATTTACACCACCTGTCCTCGTCTGTTGTTATTATTTGTATATTCTCCCATATATATATATATATATATATATATATATATATATATATATATATATATATATATATATATATATATATATATATATATATATATATATATATATATATATATATATATATATATATATATATATATATATATATATATATATATATATATATATATATATATATATATATATATATATATATATATATATATATATATATATATATATATATATATATATATATATATATATATATATATATATATATATATATATATATATATATATATATATATATATATATATATATATATATATATATATATATACATATATATATATATATATATATATATATATATATATATATATATATATATATATATCTATATATATATATATATATATATATATATATATATATTATTTATATTTAAATCTTACTTTATATTTTACTTTTTCATATTTACATATATTATTTACTAGCAGTATGGCCCGGCTTTGCCCGGGGTTAAGTTGGGATTATTAAGCTAATCGAGTTCTTTATTTCAAACCAAACTAAGTAACATGACGTCAAATTTGGGCAGAATCAGTGTTGCAACTGGAGCGCATGGGTTTGATCGGCAGAGGTGATCAGGTTACACATGCCATCCCTTTGAAAACACCACCGCCATCATCTAACCCCTCTTTGCCCATGGGTTAGGAACCCTTCCAGCAAGGAAAATAGAATGACCAAAAGGGCTCCCGATTCTCTGTGTCAGAAGCGGTTCTGTTCAGATCACAATAAAGTCTTAAGTATATATATATATATATATATATATATATATATATATATATATGAGAACACGGATGTTACGTAAGTAAAACGTTAATGTTCGAAACTGCAGCAGTCCATAGATAATTCTTTATTCTGTATATTTCTCATTTTGTCCTGTTCTGACGTTTTGCGAAATTTTCCTGGAGAACATTATTTTTCTTTGTGGTTGGGTCGTTGATGACCTCTTTCTAGCATATTGGATGTCCACCTAGTGGTCATCCCTTATACACGTGTAATACAATTTTTTCTGAATTTTCAGATTTTTTATATGCTAGGCCACTTGGTTTTAAATTGAATTAATATTCAATTTATCATCCTATCTATATAAATATATATATATATATATATATATATATATGAGCAACACACACACACACACACGCATGTATGTACACCAATTGCATACATATTTTTTGTACGCATACATGTTCGTATGTGTCTGTGTGTGTGTGTTGCCCGTATATCAACAAAACACATACACACATCTTGCGTTACATATATATATACGGATAAATACGGATAAATGATTTAAAATAAATGTATTTTGGAAATGGCGATTTACGGTACAATACCTAGAAACATGAAAATCAGACCAAATGGGTTTGTTTACATCAATTCGGCAGTTTCCATAAAAAGTGTTTGGAAAGATCGCGAAAGAGATAGAGAGAGCATGCTCTCCCTCTCTATCTCTCTCCCTCCCTTACACACATGCCAGTTATCTCTATTTCTTTCTTTCTCTCTCTCCCTGTCTCACACACACAGCAACATTACACAAACACACATGCTGCACTCTCACACTAACAAAAGAATTTCACATACACACCACACTTTCTGTCTGGCATACTCACTATAAAAAGAAAGCGTGTATTTCTTTTTGGCAACATGTGTTTTGTGTGTAATGTTGGTGTGTGTGTGTGTGTGTGAGAAAGAAAGAAAGAAAGAGAGATAACTGGCATGTATGTGTAAGGGAGCGAGAGAGAGAGAGAGAGAAGGTATTTTTTTCTTTTTGCTTGTTGTTTCCTGCGTTTTTTTTCTTTTTGCTTGTTATCTGCCTACCACACAGGCGCTGACAAACAAAATGTATCTCTCCTTCACCCTCCCTCTCACAAACATACAATTTCTCTGTCTCTCTCTCTCTCTCGCATTCACACGCGTACGCACAGATTTGACTTCGCCATGTCAACAAACTTCAAAATTGGTAAAAGTTTATCGATTTTTACAGCTATACGTGGGTGCCTCTGAGAGAAAAACTTTGCTAAAATGCACATAAGGTCATGACACATCTCCTCCTAAAATTGGAGCGACATGCATGCTAATTTGTGGACGTGCATAAACTACATTCACGTACACACACACATCCTCTCTTTTATATATATATACAGATATTTAATTCTTATTTACATCTGCAAATCAAATATCGTACTTTTTTTTTTTTAATCTATGAATGAGCTACTCCACATCGGTCACCGGAGTGATATTTGATGACTTTATAGAGTGTTTGAGTGTCACTTTGGTGTCTGGAATGGGATAACTTACATCATAGGCAGGTAGAAGCTCTTTAACCTTGGTTGGTAGTCTAGCTAGGAGAAGGAAATCTCTGAAATAAAACCTGAGACATTGGAATTTCCTGGTTTTGTCAATTTTCATGTTACACCGGCGAAAGTCTTCTTGGGCCAATAGGTGGCGGTAGTGCAGTGCAAGCTACACCCACTGAAAATTATTCGTCTGCACAAGTACTCCTTGTACACCAAATGTTAGTAAAATCTAAAACGTCTCAAACAAATTCAGTAAATGGCAAAAAAGGCTTGGGAACGTCAGGGAAACAGGTCTGGCTTGGCAGTTGTCCTAGTGTATCACAGGCTGGGCCCAGTTGTCATCCTGCCACTGTGGTCAAACAATCTTCAAGAAAAAGTAAAAATAAATATCCTTTGAATTTTGGCTGTTGGAATGTGCATACACTTCTTGATAATTTGAACAAGAGGCCAGAAAGGCATACTGCACTTATTGTATGTGAGCTTAAGAAATATTCCCTTGATATAGTTGTGCTCTCTGAAACTCGTTTCTCTGGTGAGGGTCAAGTAAATGAAACTACTTAGGGATACACTATCGTTTGGAGAGGCCTAACTAAGGGTCAGCATAGAGAATCTGGTGTTGGGTTTGCTCTCAAGAATACATTAGTATCCCCCATTGCAGAGCTTCCAGGTGGTATATCTGAACGGATCATGTCATGCCATATTAAACTGACAAAATGTATGTTTCTTACTGTTGTCAGTATTTATACACCAACAATGTTCCATTCTGATGAGACTGTAGGACAGTTTTATGATGATCTAGCACAATTTCTAAGTCCTTGAACCCAACTCAAACATAGCTTACAGATGGCTGAAAGGGAAAATGCAGACTGCTCTAAAGAAAATTAAACAGGAATGGTGGAACAATAGAACAAAACGGGCATAAGAAGCAGCTGATAGAAATGATGCCAAGGGTTTGTACTCTTATGTTAAGGAGGTATATAGCCCCAAATCTTCTTCTATAGCTCCATTGAGAACAGCAAAAGATTGTTTGCTTCTATTCATAAGCACTGGGTAGAACGTTTTTCTGCACTTTAGAATAGACTATCATCCGCTTGACATGGAGATAGTAGAAAATATTGAACACCTTCCAGTTATAGAAGAGATGGCATTTGAACCAACTCTAAATAACATTTATTTAGATGTGAATAAGCTGAATAACAATAAGTCTGCAGAAGTCTTGAAATATGGGGGTGACAAAATGTTTGAACTCTTAAACACATTAATTTGTCACTGTTGGAAAACTGAGGAAGTGCCTCAAGACTGAATTGATGCCATTTTAATCTCCTTGTATAAATCGGGGCCAAAGGATCTGTGTGGTAATTTTTGTGGGATTTCATTTTTGTCTGGTTGAAAAGGTACTTGCCCGCATTCTGTTAGAACATTTAAATACCTTCATAGTTCCAAATATGGTGTCTGAGTATCAGTGTGGTTTACACTCCTCCAGGGGCACAGCTGATTGTATCTTTGCTATCAGACAATTGCAAGAAAAGTGCCCTATACCATTGCTTTGTTGATTTGAGCAAAGCATTTGATACTGTTAATCGAAATGCTCTGTGGCTAATTCTAAGGAAAATAGGATACCCAGAAAAATTTGTAAACATGATCAGAGCTTTGCATCAAGATATGAAAGCTAGAGTTAATTTTGGTGGTAGGCTCTCTGAATCTTTTGCCATGGAAAATGGAGTAAAGTGAGGAGACCTTGATGCACCCACCCACTTTGCTGTTGCGTTGTCACACGCTTTTCAAAACTCTAAGGAGGGTATTTGCATAAAATATCGAACAACAGGGAATGTTTTTAATCTGACCAGACTGAAATTCAAAATGAAGGTTTTTACTTCACTCATTGGGGAACTTTTATACACTGACAATTGCCATCTACAATCTCTTGTATCTGCATTTAACTCGGTTTGTGATGATTTTGGCTTCACCTTCAACTTGAAAAAAAAAACAGTTGTAATATATGAACTTGCCAGTGGTACTATTTGCAACCCACCTAAAAGTTTTCTTGAAGGTAAGTTACTTGAGGTTGTTAATTCATCTATCTTGGAAGCTCTGTACAAAATGATTGAAATCTGAATAAAGAAATACATCTGCTTATTCAAAGGGCAAAACAAGCATTTGGTGGCTTGGAGTCATGTGTTTGGCACCAACAACATATAAATAACAATACAAAATTGACTCTTTGCAAATCATTTGTCTTACCATCCCTGTTGATGGTCAGTTCAGCTCTCTGCTCCTCTCATGGCCTGAATGCTAGAAACATCTTTCATATCACATTTTCTGATCAAAATATAATCTATGAAATGCCAGTGCTTAAATCTTGGGTGCATCCAGGTGGTTTTATATTTATTTTTCTGCTTAAACAGAGTGTTGGTGACAACCAGATTATTCTCAGTACAAAAGTCAAAAGAGCTACTCTATTTTTATTACATTTTCCAATCCCATGTCGACCTAAAACAGGCCATGCAATGTAGTCATTTCTAACACTTGCGTTGAAATCTCCCAATATGACCAGCTTCTCAGAAATTGGTACTTTCTCAATAATTGTATTAGATCATCAAAAAAATGTCCTAGTTTCATCAGAATGAGACCTTCCTCAATAACTGTGCTAGATCGTCATAAAACTGTCCTACAGTTTCATCAGAATGAGACATTATTGGTGCATAGATACTGACAACAGTAAGAAACTTACCTTTGTCAGTTTTATACGGCATGAGGTGGCGAGCTGGCAAAAACATTAGCACACTGGGCGAAATGCATAGCGGTATTTCGTCTGTCTTTTCATTCTGAGCTCAAATTCCACCAAGGTTGACTTTGCTTTTCATCCTTTCAGGGTCAATAAATTAAGCACCAGTTGTGTACTGGGGTTGATCTAATTGACTGGTCCCTCCCCAAAAATTTCAGGCCTTGTGCCTAGAGTAGAAAAGTTTTATATGACATGACATGATCCATTCAGATATATCACTTGGAAATTCTGGAGTATACTAATGTATTCTTGAGAGCAAATCCAACACCAGATTCTCTACACTGACCCTCAGGTAAGCCTCTCCAAAAGATAGTATATCCATTAGGAGGTTCATTTATTTGACCCTCACCAGAGAGGGTCAAATACATAAAAAAATAAATTATATATATATGTGTATATATATATATATATATATATATATATATATATATATATATATATATATATATATATATAAAAGTAAAAGATTTGTAATTAAAAAATATAAATAAAGTAACATTTAATATAATAATATATATATATATATATATATATATATATATATAAAAGTAAAAATATACATATATATGCATATAAGAATATATTTAAAAAAAAAACATATATCCATATTTATACATATTTGTTGGATGGCCATTGACTACTCATGAATTCCTCTGCCCATTGATAGGTCTTATTTTTAATCCCACTGGGTGTCCAGTAATCACCCTCTTCACCAAGCAAGCCTGGTAGGGTTGCCAGTTTAGTCACCAACAACTCGACCATGCAACAGGTTGTACTGGATTACATGTTACCAGTAGCACTCAAGAGTGACCTGACACGTGTGTGTGTATGTGTATGTGTATATACAGGGGTTGGACAAAATAATGGAAACACCTAGCATCGTAATTTTGAAATGTCTATAAAACTGTCAAAATCTTGTTTATTTTTATGTTTTTTGATTTATTATTAGTATTGCTTAATATGTTTTGCTAAAATTGCTGTTTCTTTTCAGATATCATCAGAAAAAAGTAATTAAATTCATTAAAATGACAGATCTATTGGACTTTCAAAAAGGTCAAATTGTTGGTGCTTGTATGGCAGGTATTAGCGTAATGAAAACAGCCAAAATGTTTGGTTTATCAAGAAGTACTGTGTCAAAAGTAATGACTACCTTTGAGAAAGAGCGAAAAACCTCCTTGTCGAAACAAAACTCTGGAAGAAAACCAAAACTTTCAGATAGGGACTGTCAGACTCTTATGCAAATTGTTAGAAAGGATCACAAAAGTACAGCTACCAAAATTACTGCAGATCTTAATGATCACCTCAAGAACCAAGTTTCCACAAAGCTGTTCAATGGGAGCTGCACAAAGCCAGATTTCACGGGAGGGCTGCAATCAGAAAACCACTACTTTATAAAACAAACGTTGCAAATCGTTTAGAGTAGAGTAAAAACCTACAGAGTTGGTCCCTAGAGCAGTAGAAGAACGTTATTGTCTCAGACAAATCATCCTTTACCTTATTTCTGACTGCTGGCTGAGTGTACATGTGGAGACAGGCAGAAGAAGCATTTAACCCAGACAGCCTTCTTCCAACTGTTAAACATGGATGAGGATCTGTGATGATGTGGGGTGGCTATATCTTGGAGATCCGCCGGCCCAATGGTTTCCCTTCATGGCAGAATTAATAGTCAAAACTACTTAAGCAATTTATCTGATCAAATTCATCTTATGTTTGTGGAACTGTTTCCGGGGGGAAACGCAGTCTTTCAGGATGATAATGCACCAATTCACACAGCTAAAGTTGTTGCTGAATGATACAAGGAACATTCTAGTGAAGTTGAACAGCTTATGTGGTCACCACAGTCCCCAGATCTCAATATTATTGATCATTTATGGTGCATTTTAGAAAAACAAGTAAGGAGTTTATATCCTCCACCGTCGTCACTAAAAGAACTGGAGATTGTTTCAGCTGAAGAATGGACAAAAACTCCTTTGGAAACAATTGAAACTTTGTACAAGTCCATACCTTGTAGAATTCAAGCTGTAATTACTGCCAAAGGCAGTCCTGCCTCATATCAAAATAGATTTGTTTGAAAATTTAAGGTGTTTCCATTATTTTTCCAACCCCTGTATACACACATACACACACACACGCACACACACACGCACACACACACACACACACACACACACACACACACACACACACATATATATATATAAAACGTAAATTGAAAACAGAACACAAAGGATATCGCGGTACACGTGTTTCAAGCATCATACACAATCTGTCATTACATCAATATATATTATTGATATAAAGGATGGTTTAAAGCTATCTTCAGCCGCAAACATTTCCAGTCCCAAGATTAAATCACAAAGGCAAAAGAAAAAGTCCACTTTGTATTATCCATTATAATAGGTTTATCCTTTAAAGTTATATCTGCATAAATGTTCATTGGATTTCAAAAATCTACCCATACTGTACCACAATTCAGCATAGAGTGAATGTTAAATAGATTGGATTATATTTAATTAGTGTGTATAAGATAGAAAGAGAGGATCAAAAGTAAAAAATAAAGTAAAAGTTTAAAAAAAAAATAAATAAATAAAATATAAAGTAATAGAAGTCAAATTGAGAGTAATAGAAGTAAAAATAGGGATAATAAAGTTAGATACATATATAAATAAGATTTAGCAAAATTGGAATAAAGTAACAAAAGGAATAAAAGAAATAACCCCATAAAGTAGAAAAAGAGATAAAATACTATAGAGTTGAGAACAGGATGCTGTCTTGGATGGGATTGTAGTGGTCATAAATAATTTCTTAGCTAGACCACTCGTTGAAATATAGATTAAGGTTGTAATTTGATATGATTGTGTTGAGTGGACATGGGTACATACACCTACTTAGAAGATAAATAAATAATAATATAAGGGGTAAAAAGAAAATTAGGATTGAAGTTAAAATTAAAAGTATGAAGAACAATTATAATAGTATTAATATAGTGATTGGAAAAATATTGTGATTGGAGAAATTTCAGGTCTATCTACTTGTGTAAATTATATGTCACTGGGCAACTTCTACTATATTCCTATTTTAATTGTTTAGGAATTGTTATATGAAGTTAAAAGAGTCTAGGTACCTATCCACTAATGAATACTAGTATAATATTGCTATAAACATTGAAATAATTAGTGTTAGCTAATATGACCTTTGTGTATTGTAGTGTTATTTGAAATTTTAGAGTTAGTGACTAAATTATTTAGATATTTTCTCTATAAATAAGACTAGAGACCTCGGATTATTAAATATGTGTGTATTATGTGGGGTCAGAATCTAGCTAGGTGAAAGTAAACTGAATAATTAAGTGGTTGGGGGTAAGTCCAGGAGTTGTTAATTCAATGCCTGAATAGTGGCAGGAGGGATCAGATGAGGGAATTTCCAATGAGAGAAGATCATGAAGTGATTTGAAAGTAAAAATGGGGACTTAAGGCTTATAGTATTTAAAGGTTTTAATCAGTTTATGCATACAAGTTGGTTTGAATTCTGATCTTTTATTAACTAGTTTGTCCTTCTCAGGAAATCTAATGATTTTCAATAGTTCTAAGGAACATAACTAGCAACCAGTTCTATTATTTTTATAAATCACTGCCGATCCAACTATGGACCATCTAAGGTTAAAGTTAATATTTCGTCTTTAAGTTCCCATATTCTACATGATAATGAAGTGCTATTAGCCTTATGCTTGAGTCTAAATGATGACCTATGGTTATAGAACCTAAATTTCCAGGAGGATGAGCAACCAAGGTAGGTGAGAGTATTTGCTTCCGTAATTATTTCACAAGAGTAGACTATGTTTTTTGCTAGGCAGTTTCCACGTAAAGGACATGTTGTTGTTGCACAATTACACCCAGATTTATAATTGCCAGGCTGTCTAATGCTTGCCTGTGGAGGGTAACTGTTTATAAGAATTGTTATCTTGGTTACTTCTAGCGTAGTTAGAGTTTACACCTACACTGTCATTACTATTATTGTCATTACCTCTATTGGGAGTTGTTCAAAGTTTCACTACCCCTATTCTTTCCTCTGTTAATACTGGTGCTATATCTATTAGCCCTATCAACATTATTATTAATTATATTGGAATTGTGACTAGTATAATTATTGCTGTAATTACTGTTTGAGGTGGAACTGGTTATTCTATTAGTAGTAGCAGTATCGTTATTTAACCGGAAGTACTCTAGGATGTCGTGTATAAATGCATAGTGACTTTAATGAAAGGGAATAAACATAATGGTTATAATTTAAATAAGATTTATATAGGATCGACTTCTAATAAAATTAAATTACGAGTGGCTCAACATATGCACTCATTTAAGAATAGAAATTTGATTAATTCTACTGGCCTTAGTAAATATATTTGCAAACTTAAATCTAAAAATATTAACTACATTTTAAAATGGGAGATAGTTTGTAAGGTGAAATCCTATTGTATAGGTAATAATTGTTGTAATTTATGTAATAATGAATTTAAGTAGATATTTCATTATTATAATACTTTAATTAATTCTTTTGATGAACGAAAAATAACATGTAGACATAAATTACTTTATTTATATAATGATTTTAGCTAATTGTGTTTTTTTATATATATTTATATATATATATTTGTGTGTGTGTGTGTATATATATATATATATATATATATATATATATATATATATATATATATATATATGGGTGTATGTGTGTATATGTATGTTTATATATATACATATATATATATATATATGTATACGTATGTATATGTATATGTGTGAGTGTGTTTTAGTCTGTATGTGTTAGTATGTATATATATGTATGTATGTGTATGTATGTATTTATATATGTATATATGTGTGTATATATATGTGTATATATGTGTGTATATGTGTGTGTATATATATGAGTATATATATATGTATATGTGCGTGTGTGAGTGTGTGTTTGTTTATTCTATTCCTTCTTTACTAAATGTAGTAGTTATAATTTATATTTATTAATTGTGTATTTATTGGTACGTTAATATTTTAGTGAGTTTAAGTATTTAATATTATAATGACACTACGATTTTTATAAGATTAATAATATAAATATTTTAATTAATTAACTTAATAATAGTATTTTAGCTTATTTCATATATATTATTTAAATTATGTTTCTTAGTCTTAATATTTAGAATTTAGAATTACTTAGAATTTAACGTTCATTAAAATGTTTTACATTATAGCTAATTGTTTTATTACGATGTAAGTTATATAAAGTTTAAATCTTTCATTCATGATTTTATAAATAATTCTTTCATTCATGTTTTTATATCTCTTAATTCTATTCTTTTTCTTAACGTAATATCTTCACGCGACCTCTTTCTAATAACTGTTTAGTTCTGAGTTTAACGTCTAAATTTTAGTTTAAACTGCAGCAGCGTAGCGATAAATATCGTTTTTACCTTTCTTAAATGACTTTATATCATTGTTTGAAAAAAATATGTATTTTTATATTAATTCAATTGATTGAATTAATCAATTTTTAATGATACCTTTTTTAACACTAAATTAATTAGTAGTAAATTTATCATCTTAGCCTAAACCAAGACTTCGATTAGATTAGGGTTGAATTTTTTCCATTAATACTGTTTAATATTTCTTTCTATTTTATGCGATGAATAACTAGTCTTTTTATTTAATTTCTTTGATTATACAATATAGTTAATTGTTTTATTATGATTTAAGTTATATAAAGTTTAAACTTTCATTCATAATAAAATTTTCATTCATGTTTTTATATCTATTTATTCTATTCTTTTTCTTTATGCAATATTTTCACGAGACTTCTTTCAAATAAACGTTTTAGTCTAAAATCTTCTAGTTTAAACTATTGCATCGTTTAGATATGTGCTACTTCTATCTTTATTATTTTAACCTAAAACTTCGTTCAAATTGTATTTTAAACGAAAGATTCATTAAAATTAGTTTTTACATATAATATTTCTGTTAGCTTATATTATAGTAAACGTAAAGTTAATTTGGAACGTTTATAATTTTGATATTTTTAATAATATTTTTCTATCTTAATATAATAAGTATTTTATATACATTCATTTGTTATTTATTGTTGGTTGATATATACATTTTTTAATTATTATTATTGTTGTATTTTGACCTGAAGATTAGCTATATTTTTGAATAGTATTGATTTTCGATAGTTTTAATCGATTTAAATATTCTTTCTATTTGAAAATTGGTTATGAAACACATGTAGTCGTTTTATTATCATTATCTTATGATATTTACTTTGTATTATATTATACTTATTTATTGTGCTTTTACTTATTAATTTTTCTATATGTGACAGTGGATTTTCTTCGATGAGTTCATGAACCTTGGTTCTTTTCCCTAAAACTATATATATATATATATATATATATATATATATATATATATATATATATATATATATATATATTTATATATATATATATACTAGCAGTATAGCCCAGCGTTGCTCGGGATTAAGCTAGGATTATTAAGTGATCAAGTGCTTTATTTCAAACCAAAATAAGTAACATCAACATCAGATTTGAGCGAAATCCGTTGAAATTGGTCTGGCTGAAAATGGTTTGCTGGCAATTTGATTGGGAAATCTCATAAGGAATTAGTTTATCGGTTATTTCCACTCATTGACTATTTTTTTTTTTTTAAGTTGCATTAGAGATCTGCATAGGAGAAGGTTGATCTGAAGGTTTGCATTGGAGATCTGGATTGGAGTAACTTAGGAAAACTTACCAACAGCCTTAACCAGAAAATAAGGGGCTTGTCCCTTCTTGGTTAACTCTATGAGCAACTTAGCCAATCACTGATATCAGCCGAGTGAGCATTGTTGTTGGAGAAGTCAGCATTGTCCAGTAAAAAAGAGGAAGAGTCTATAAGTCATGTTGCCATGGTTTGAGAATATGTCCGGACAATGCTTCCGGATCACTGTTTATAACCACATCGGCTGCAATGACAACTTGTCTATAAAACTTCGCTATAGACAACATTGCATGTTCTGCCCTGAAGAGCATACACAAAAAGAGCGTTTCTACTGCCCACATGGAAGCAGGCCACCTAAAGTTGCCCATGTGAAAAGCATGGCTCCCCCAAATGGATGTGCTGAAATCCTCGGAATTTCACTCCCCCCACACATTGATCTTTTCACCATCTATATTTCAATGTATGGGAAAAATATGGAGATTAAGAATATGGATAATTTTTTTTTTTAATCTGAAATTTACCATGAAAAACTCCAGCTAAATTTTAGATAACACTCGCACGATTTTCACTAAGAAAAAAATAAATCAGATTGTTTGCGTGGAATCAACTACCCTGGCTTGCTAATATGCTACAAAACCCTTTATGTGGTCGGAAAAACGGGTTGGGTGTGGTGGAAGCCTCAGAAAGTTTAAATCACATCGGCCTTTTCCGTAAAAAGTGTTGGAGGGAAATAGGGAAATGACGTCATAAAAGCGAAAGAGATAGAGAGAGCGCAATTTCTTTTGAAGTTGGCATGTGTGTGTGTGTGTGTGTGTAATGTTGCTGGTGTGTGTATGTGTGTGAGAGAGAGAGAGAGAGAAAGAAAGAAAGAAAGAAAGAAAGTAAGAGAGAGAGAGAGATAACTGAAATTATTTTTATTTCCTTTTTATAGTGAGTATGCGAGACAGAAAGTGTGCTGAAGTTCTTTTGTTAGTTTGAGAGAGAGCGGTTATGTATGTATGCATGTATGTGTGTATGTATGAATGGCTACAGTGACACACACACACACACACGCAGGTTGTTATGTATGTGTGTGTGTGTCACATACATAACAACCTGCATGTGTATGTGTGTGTGTGTCACTGTAGCCATTCATACATACATACATACATACATACATACATACATACATAACCTCTCTGTTTCACACTAACAAAAGAACTTCACCACACTCTGTCTCGCATACTCACTATAAAAAGGAAATAAAAATAATTTCAGTTATCTCTCTTTCTTTCTCTCACTCTCCCTCTCTCTCACACATACACACACCAGCAACATTACACACACACACACACACACACACACACACATGCCAACTTCAAAAGAAATCGTGCTCTCTCTATCTCTTTCACTTTTACGACATCGTTTCCCTCTGTCTCTCCAGCACTTTTTATGGAAAAGGCCGATGTGATGTAAATAAACACACGTGGGTTAAGTGACAGCTTTGGCGCTGGTATCGTAAGATCACCTTTTACCCATTTATATTGTGTAATTCACTGACAAACTGTTACATACCTCTTTGTTTCATTGTTGTTAAATAAATGGATTATCAATAAAGTTTTGT